>NW_019396937.1:0-87192 GCF_000591075.1 Eurytemora carolleeae | reverse complement strand
CTGTCTAGTTGATTGTGTATACCTGATCCCTCGTCTACTCCTCCTCCTTCTGTCTAGTTGATTGTGTATACCTGATCCCTCATCTACTCCTTCTCCTTCTGTCTAGTTGATTGTGTATACCTGATCCCTCGTCTACTCCTGCTTCCTCTTCTTCTTCCACTAGGATCTCCTCGTCTAAACAAATATCATTCCAAACAAGAATATTTTACAGGATTAAATCTTAGAATACAGACGACAGAAGAAACTGATTACTAACCCCAAACACGAATTTGCTACTCCCTATATGTTTGCAACCGCTTGTGACTTTTTAATCTGACAGAATTTATTGGTTGAGAATCAAGGCTCCTACATTTAGACTGCAGAGATGAAGATAATTTCGAGATAAGTTATTTTCATTTGAAATTTCTGTAGAATTTTGCCAAAATTAAGAAAATATTTCTCTTTTCGAAAAGAGTCTCATTTTATAATTGAAATTATACTATATTAAATTTTAGAATTGAAATCTTATTATATTTTTTAAAAAAATCGTTAAATTACCTAAAACATGTAATTATGCTGATCATTGAGTTTCTAAATCCTTCATCCTAAAATAATTCTATATTATAGTGCTAGTGTTAACAAAGTAATGAAATTGCACTTAATTATTGCCTTTACAGCAGTTTTTTTATTGTTTTTTATTGGTGGGGTTTCAATGTTATTTATAAATTTTTTTTTAAGTCGTGCATCATAAAATAAGTGGAATATATTACCTTGAAGCAGTAAATAATATAGTTAGCGGAATATATAACCTTGAAGCAGTAAATAATATAGTTAGCGGAATATATTACCTTGAAGCAATGAATGATGAATTAAGTGAAATTTATTACCTTGAAGCAATGAATGATAAATTAAGTAAAATAAATTACCTTGAAGCAATGAATGATAAAATAAATGGAATATATTACCTTGAAGCAGTAAACAATGTAGTTAGCGGAATATATTACCTTGAAGCAGTAAATAATAAAGTTAGCGGAAGAGTTGGCGGTGATGAGAAAATGTGAAAGGGTTACAAGTATTTCCGGTCCGGGTCCCCAGCTTGGAGCTATACCTAGATACAACAATGTTAAAGGGAAAGTATTTTTAGATTTAAAAAAATATATTTGCAAAAATTTTGGGGCACAATTTTTTTTATTGTTTAATATATTATTTGAAGTATACCTGAAATGACAGCTATCAACTCGAGGAAGTTGATGACACACTTCGGGCTGTGGCAGAGGACGAATACGAGGACGATGGAGACAAGTATTGTCGCAATCCCGAGGTTCCTGAGAAATAAATAAATTTAATTTACAATTTGACTTTAAGTGATTTCATCGTCTTACAACATTTTTTTATCTGCGAAACTTTAATGTTATAATTCAGTATTATTTGTTTATTTTTGCATCTTTTTTGGTAGGGTCTATACAGCCATTTTATACATTTTACAATATTGTAAAATACATAAAAAATATTTAAATTTTGTACATGGTGTCACACGAAACATGACAGTAGCAATACGACTTGAAGGTCTATATTGATATTTAAAATAATTTGCAAAATTCATTGTAATCCTAATTTTAGAAGTAGAATTCTAGAATAATCACAAAGTACTCTTATCATTGATATTTCCAAAATGTGGTCTGCATTTGATTTCGACAATTTTTCTTATATTTTAAAAACTGAAATCTGAACTAAATTCTCAATAATATTGACAGCACGAAAAAGGCTAATCACGTTTTGAAATAACAGGACTAGGATAATTTGGTAGTTATAGTTTCAAGAATCATATATGTTAAAGCAGGTATGGAATGTCACAAGTAAATTCAAAGATTAAAGACAACTTTCAAGTCGTCTTGCTATTGTCATGTTTCATGGGACACACTGTATGTGCGCTGTGTGTAGGGTTGGGAAAAGTTCCGATACCAACCAGAGGTATTCGAAAATAAACGGAAGAGTCCGTTAACGGAAGGCAAAAGCCATTATTTTTTAAATCGTTGACGAAACACATTAGCCATTTTTGAAGAAAAAAATCCACGATTGAAAACGAAAACAAAACGGATATTTAGAAAAAAGGTGAGTTTCGTTTTGTTCTGCTTAAAATTGCATTGAACTTGTAAAAAAAATGTTTACGTCTTTTAATGATTTTAAATTAGATTTAAACGCCGTTAATACTGTTAACGGCTGTGAGTTAATGAGTTCATTTACCGTTAACAAAATTTTCTTGCCGCTTCGTGCCGTTAACACCATTAATTCTGTGATAATAGTTAAAACTTTTCCGTTAACGCGCAGTTAATAAAATTGAGATCGTTTACTTACGGTAACTATAAAAAAATAACGGAAAATATCGTTAACGAAACGCTACCTGATATTTTATTTTAATAAAGGATGAAAAATTTGGAACGTGCCAAGCCCTAGCTGTGTGTAAGTGTAATGATAAGTCAATTTTGTTGATTGAATACAGTATATTTAAGATAAATCAATTTTGTTGATTGTATACAGAATATTTAAGATAAATCAATTTTGTTGATTGTTTTTTCTAGATAATAAATATAAACAAATCAGAATACATAGAAATAAAATAATCTAATTTCGGTCACTACGCACTGGCCATATTTACAAGAAAGGATTGGTAAGATTTTTGTAAATACCAAGCTTTCATTCCAGAGATTATTGTAAATACCAAGCTTACATTTCAGAGATTATTGTAAATACCAAGCATTCATATTCGAGATTATTGTAAATACTAAGCTTTCATTTCACAGATTTTTTGTAAATACCAAGCTTTCATTTCAGAGATTATTGTAAATACCAAGCTTTCATTCCAGAGATTATTGTAAATACCAAGCTTTCATTTCAGAGATTATTGTAAATACCAAGCTTTCATATTCGAGATTATTGTAAATACCAAACTTTCATTTCCGAGATTATTGTAAATACGATGCTTTCATTTCCGAGATTTTTAAACCATTATTTAAAACAAGGGAATAGGAAGACGACATTATAGCAATAATTAAGTATAATTGATGTTGTTACAAAGAAATTAAATTTACTAAATCACTAATTTAGTGAAATGGGGCTGTTTACACTGCCCAACTGCTGTGTCTCATACTCATTTTTACTTTTAAAAGATATAAATTGATTCTCAATTTTTGTGAAAAATATCAAATATTTGAAATAATATCAATTACCTTCTTTCTCTGGTTACTGAGTTGATAAGCTGGGATCGCTTTTTGATACTCTAAAAAAGTTTAAATTGAACAAAAACAATCAAAAGTTATGTTTGGGTCAAAAATCTCACAAATCTTTAAAACTAGTGAGTCCAAATTTAATGAATTTAAGGCGCGTCTCAAATCTGCCAAAAACCGGTTTCAACTGAGCTCCGGCATTTAAATCTTGAAAAATTGAGTACAATTTTCAGTGGAACCAACCATATTTAAGCCCCGAGTCAAATTTAAGCCACGGCTCAAATTCATAAAATTCGGCCTCAGGGTGAGTAAACAAACGGGATTAGCGTTGTTTAACACTAACATTTTTTTGGTATATAAGAGAAAAAATAATTCGCAAAACTATTTATTTTTTGAAAAATAAATATTTCTCAAAATTTTAATCTTATTCCATCCCATGATTTATAAAAAAAAATTACTGTTAATATGCTCCTAATAAAACTTTTAAACTGTATTCATTGTTTACAAATAATTAACAAAATAAACTACATTTTAAGTAAGAAAACTGTTCTTTAGAAAATCCCACTTTGCAATGAGTATTTTTCGAAGATTTTTTGTTTTTAGGCATCAAAACTTATAAAAGTTTAGATATGAAAATTTTCAACGAAATATTAAAGTTCAGATTTCTAGCAGATGAAAGCTTTGAAAAAAAAGTAGTAATAATTAATGAATATAAAACTTAGAAATAAATACTAAAACTATTTTTGCAATTCCTAATTTTTGTTACTAACCGAAAAGTATTCAATTTTGTTGTTAAATATAAAAGATTATTAAAAAAATATTTAAAATCTTTGTTTTTGAAAACTGATTATTTTCTCTATAAAGTGACTTGCGTATATCTGCTGTGGAAACAATAGAGAAATTATCAGAGCCAGCTAGAAAAACGATAATATTTTTTGCATATTTAATCATAACAGGGCATGCCCCTCGTTTTTAAATGAAATGAAATCCTTGAAATACGAAACCCAGTCCCTTTAAACTTTGCAGATGTTTAAAATTTTGTTTAATAGATTAATTGAGCTGTATCAGATATAGAACCTTTTTACTGCTGAATGTTTTACATTTTCTGGAATTTACTAAAAAGCTTGCAAAAGTGGAAACTTAATTGAAAAATGGAATTTTAGGATTTTTGTCAGGTAAAAGATACAATATACAGGGTGTCCCACGAAACATGACAATTGGAAGACGACTTGAAAGTCGTCTTTGGTATTTGAATTTATTTGTGACATTTAGTCTTAATTTTGTGATTATTATCTCTAGAAATTTACTTCTAAAATTAGGTTGACAAATAAACGCAGCAAATTATATCAAAAATCAAGACGCCATTCAAGTCGTCCTGCATACTGTCATGTTTCGTGGGACACCCTGTATAATCTATCCAGCTACGGTTTAACCCAGAACTTTTGAGACATCGAAAGAATAAATGAAATGTCGTTTTCTAAACCTACTGATAATGAAATGCTGCAGATAATTAGTTAATTGTTTATAAAGCTCTTTAAAACTGTTCCAGCATATTTCATGGCTATTTATTTATTTTTACAATTACTGAGATTTTAAAGGTACAGGGTTACCCACAAAGGATGAGACTTCAGAGACGATTGCATGGAATTTGTTAAGTCCGTTTTCTTGTATTCGGGGTTACTTGCAGGCCAAAACTGGCTTATTCATGTGTGTAACAACTTTGTAAACCATCGAAATATTTAATTGAATGCAGAAACTAAAAATCAAGCTTCAAATGTCATATTTTTAGAGTTTTGGGTCGTCTTTACAGTCTCATCCTTTGTGGGTAACCCTGTATAATATTATAGAACACATGGAAAAATTACTTTCAAGACGACATTACATACATTCTTTCTATGTTTCCAAAGTTCTGGGTTAAACTGTAAATTTATAGATTAATATCGATGTAAGATTTGAAATAAAATAAAGGTTTAAACCTTTTTCTGAACAACAACACAGAAGATATTCTCATTTTTCTTTCTTAAAAAGTGTGAACAGCTCCATCAAGTTCCTTCCTTCTTCTTTAAATATAAACCCGAGTCTTCGATGGATTTTAAATTAAAGATTTATATTACGAAGTAAAAATGATTGGATTTAAAATGGCGTCTGTTCTTCTTAAAATTAGCTTACCCTGTATATACAGATGTTAAGGATGGACATAGCAAAGAATGGTAGAATGTTTAGGATGAGAATACTACTCACAGCTGCAATCTATATAAAAGAAACCTTGACTATATAAGATCATGTTTATTTCGTTTTTCGGGTTATAGTTTTAAACCTGGAGAACAAAATTAAGTTCCTTTTGTTTTAGATACAAATCCTTCCAGAATCTTAAACTCTGAATAGGTGGTTCAAATTTTGAACCGGCAGTAGGAACTGTGCAGCGACGCAGCTCAAATTCTTTAAATTCAGTATCAGGAAGCACATTAAGAAAATCTATGGACCCAGGTCTTGCGTTACATTCATTTTATTATATAATTTGATTGTTGATTTTCTTTGTTGTTTATTGTTTGATGTAAGTTAAGGAAAGGTTTCATCTTGAAACTGTCCCAATCCTCTAATGAAAAACAAGACATATCAACAAAAGAATATAAAGTTTTGAGGAAAGCTCTGATAAATACTGCACTGTCGATATGTAAACAAATAAACATCGATTAAGATAATTGGAATGTCGAAATAGATTCTAATAGATTTTATGATTCACAAAAAGAAAACGTGTTTCCAATCCAGATATTTTATTAAAACTCCCATTTTCTAATATCTAAATCTCTACAATGCTAAATAACATTTCCGCAAAATAAATATTTTGAGTTAATGACACCAAACTTCCTAAGAAGAAGTTCACTCTCCCAGGTTTCAAATCTGGAGTTTTGGAGTTTAACATTCTAATCAGTAGTTTTCAATATTGTAGAGAAAACGAGGAAAACCAAATATTCAAATATTTTTTGTTAAATTTTGAATTCTAAATTGGTTCATTATTTTTATTTTGCTATTTTAAAGATTAGAAAATAAATTTTGTATTTCAAACTAATTGAATGTTTTTTAAACGTTTCTAAATTCATGATTCTTTTTGGAAATAATTTCAAGAATTTTCAAAAACAAATCTTTTATTCGAGATTTATTTTTAAAATAATAATATATTTAAAGTTTTCTTGGGTGACAAGACAACCTCAAAAGTTGCCAATTGAAAAAATAGAAATTAGATAATTTTAACACAATGAGACCTATAAATGTTCTCCTTCTTCCAGTATAAATATTGTACCTGAGATATTTTAGGGTCCAGTCGTGTTGGGGTTGGTTTTATTGTGTAGAAACTCCAGGTTACTAAGTTGGTACTCTAATCATATCATTCACAACATTTTTATCACTTAGTTTATGCCTTTCTATAAAGTTCATTTTTTTTTTAACCTTTGTCCCTTCCCCCCCCCCCCTTCCCTCTTTCTCTTTGTTCAAACCTTTCTAAGTATCAAGTATTAAAGCATTAAGGGACTGAAGACATAATTTAAAGTGACCCTCCTTGTTCAGAGTGGCATGTGCCATTCCCGGTGGTACCATTTAAACCTTTGCCTGACGGTTATATATTCTTATTCGTCCAGCTAAAATCCTTGCATTTAATTTTCAAATAATAAAATAAAGATATCTCCGTCGCGGGCCACTGATCAGTGATCACTGATCATAACATCGGATTTCCGCCACTTAAGAGTCAGTCGTCGCTTCAATTTCGTTTAAAAATGAAGATTTGAGAATAAAAAAAATCTAAATGAAGAATGATGTTAACCAAAACAATTGAGCTTACTCCGCTGCAAGGTCGTCTTTGACCAAGATTTTCTCCGGTGGCCAAACCAAACATTTTATGCCTCCGACAGAACAGTAAACACCCTCAAGTGTAGTGCTCACGCTTCAAATATAGTTAAGAGCTTTAAAGTTCGTGATTGATAAATATTGACGATCGATTTATTCATATTTATATATTGTATGCAGACATATATTTTTAGCAAAAACTTTATTCCTTCTTTTTGATAATGTATATAAAATGCCTGAAACTTTTAAATTCTGCAGATATCATATTTTTGATAAACATTTCTGTTGCAAACAGAGAATTTGGTGGTATTTAATATATCTAATATATTTATGCAATATATTTATAATATTTAGTACATTTATCGTACATTATTCGCTTATATAGTTGGTTTCTTTTGTTTATTTAAGGAGTTATTTAATTAATTTTAGTATATTTCTTACTTCTTTTATGTTGTTTTTTACTAACTATATTACACATTTTCGGTGTATTTTTGTAACAAAACAAAAAATGTGACCCCCCCCCCCATGGGTAACAAAAGATAAGTGGCATATCACGACTATATACCATTCGACACAGAAGGCCATTTTTTGAATATTTGACGATTTTTTGGAATTCACGGGCAACACCGGGCACATCCAGTTATTTCTATTATATTTAGTTTATTTTAACTATTCATTGCTTAAATATATTATATTAAAAAATAGAAAAAAAATAATAATTGATTTAATTTCATGATTCCCCCTTTTGCAGACTCTCTCTTTTTAACAGTGAAAACTAAACTTTTGCGGACTCTCTCTCTCTCTTTAACAAAAAAACTAAACTTTTCCGGACTCTCTCTCTTTAACAGTGAAAATTAAACTAAAACTAAACTTTTCCGGACTCTCTCTCTTTAACAGTGAAAACTAAAAGCTTTAATGATTTATCAAGCTTATTCAATGAAGAATAAAAAGCCTTTTTTATCTAATTTAGTTGAAAACATTTCAGAAAATTAAAAATTTTAAATAAACTTTAGTTTTTATTCCAACCAAAGATGTAAAATTGTTTAGACCTATTATAATAGGTCTATTTAATTTTATTGTTTTATTGCAGAGGGTGATATAATTCAAGTCATTTCAATGTTTTTTTTTTAGTTTAACCATATCCAAATATCCTAATAAAAAGCTTAAATTTATCAGTTATCAATTAACCTTCAAATATAGCATGATCAACCTTTAATACCATGAATTTATAACTAATATTTCCCACAATGAAAACTCTAAAATAATGATTTAATAATTTTAAAAAAAGGGTTAGTGCTAAGAGTTAAAGAGACTGTAAATTTCAAGTGACAAAGATAACAATGCCGATTAGCAACGGAAACCTTTGACTGTTTATCGAGGGATATCTCTCAAATAACGTTCTATTACTTGTAAAACTGACGTGTACGCTAGCGTACAGCGTGAACTCAACTCAGCTGACGTTAATTGTAAAGCTGGCATGTACGCTAGTGTACAGTGTGAACTCAACTTGTGTCCCTTGAAAATACCCAATATTTTAGTTCCAAGACGGTTTTTAAAATTCGAAATTAAATATCTATTTTCTATGACTTCTTCTAAGTAAATATTAATATTTCTTAAATATAAGCAACTTGAAAGAAAAGTATTTTAGAACTATACACGCATTTTTAGAACAATAAGAATAAGTCCGATATACTCAATCAGTTAATAGTTTATAGTGTACTGTTGAGAATCCGATATACTCAATCAGTCAATACAGGGTGTCCCAAAAAACATGGGAATTCAGTGACGAATTTTATATCGTCTTTGTTATGAATTAGCATTGTAATACCTAATTTCAAAAGCCATAATATTATTATGTCTGCTAGAATTCATTTTATGAAAAGGGTAAAAGACTGTAAAGATGTGTCTATAATGTCTCCACAAGATGAACAGTGAAGATGGACAAGTTTACTCTGTTTGTATACTGCAATTTTGTTGTTTTACTAAGTACAACCGTATGCAGTCAAAACATAAACAAACAAAATGTGAACATAGCAGACGAAACTCTTACAGATTACAGCTTTCTCAGTAGGTATCACTATACTAAATCAAAGAATTATTTAAAAGACGATATCGAATTCTTAATGAATTCCCATGTTTATTGGGACACTCTGTAGTTTGAAGGGTACTGTTGTGAATCGAACACGTCATTCTACACATTGAGAATCACAAACAAAACGGTTTAATCGGGACAAATTAAGATTTGAAAATAAACAAAGATAAATAATCTTAATAATAATGTGCTGTGGGCCTAGGTATTGGTTTAAGTTTAATCATATAAAATTGTTTTAAATGTTTTTTTCAAATATTTGAAAGTGTGCTGATATGCCTGGTTCGTTGTTCCTCTTACGGCTCCAGAGAAGGATATGTTAGGAGGGAACTCAATAGTGTTCAGCTAGATAGATAGATAGATAAATAGATAGATAGATAGATAGATAGATAGATAGATAGATAGATAGATAAATAGATAGATAGATAGATAGATAGATAGATAAATAGATAGATAGATAGATAGATAGATAGATAGATAGATAGATAGATAGATAGATAGATAGATAGATCTACAGAAAGAGAACATGTTCACAATGGAAATGGAACTAATAGCCAAGTTGGGTGTATGTTTTGTTAATGTCGTATTAATAACATTGCTGAGTTTTATTTGTATCATTGAAAAAGATTTATGTCTAGAAATTATTTGATTGTATAATTGTAATATACAGAAAGCATACAAAGGGAAACAAAGCCTTTCATCTTGATCAAAGGAAGTTTTATTAAAAAAGCCCACAACCTATAGAGTCGGTTAAAAGGTTTAAAAGGGACTGTTAACTTCATATTTTTTGCAAAATTCCAAAGAGCGTCATTTTCTACAGCAATAAAAATCATTTATCAAAATATATAGATGTATGTATGCATGGATATATATATATATATATATAGTAATAAGCATAAAACTCTGTAATAGGAAATAAAATACTGAATGAAATAATTTAGAGTCTAATTTCATTTCTAGAATGAAGAAGAATTTTTATTCGAGTTGACAAAAGAACCGTTTTTTATACAGAGTGTCCCAAAAAACATTGTAATTTAGAGACGACTTGAAAATTGTTTTCGATTTTAGAAGATTTTGAAAAAAACATTAAGTATATTAATTCAAGACTGTGAGTCTTAAAAGCTTTCTAAAATGTGGTCTGCCTTCTTTGCATCTTCAAAATTGACGAAGATATAAGAAATTTGAACGATTTTAGTGTTATTTAATAAACTGAAATCTTAATATCTCCGTCAATTTTAAAGGTACAAAAATGGTAGACCACAATTTAGAATTCAGAAGTCCATATGTTTTGTTTATTAACTGTTGTAATTAGAATTCGACTAAAACTTTGTTCTTGTTAGAAGACCGCACGGAACAAAGACAATATAGAAGTCGTCACTTAATTCTCATGTTTATTTGGACACCCTGTAAAACAGTTGAAAAGTTTACCTTTGTTTCGTACTCCATGAACCTGTTTAGATTGAGCAGGATCGAGAAGAAGACGATTAGAGAACAGATAATCCGGCCAATATCCTTGGCAGCCGGTACATGAGGTCTAAACAAGGTGTACATGAGGTCTAAACAAGGTGTACATAAAGTTAATCGTACAAATGAACTTGTACACTGTACAGTGAAATTGATTTATAAACAAGGAACTGATTACTTGCCTTAAATCAAATTCCTATCATTTGTCAAACTGTGACTATTTGATCTAGCAGAATTCAAAAAAGGTTGCAAAGATATAATATGATAAGAACATTATATTTGATGCAAGTAATCAGTTCCTTTGAAAAGGTTTAGTAAGCTGACCTGCACACAGCTATAAATCGTTCAACTGACACGGCGAGGGTAGTCAGGACGGAGCCGGTCATAGCAATCTGGGCAACAGGTAGGAGCAGGTAGGCCAGCAGGTGGGGCAGGATCTAAAAACAAAAAAAGTTGTATTTTTAAAAAATAAGAAATCCCCCAAAACTAAGTGTTTTCGTTGGACTGCACCGATATAGGCAAAAACATAACTTAATAAAATATTCTTATAGATTTGTTATGACGTCTCCCCGAATTCTCAAAAAAATTTACAAATTCAGAGATTTCACATTTTGTAGAGGTGGTTTTACACCATGAAAATATCTTACATATAGTTGCAAATACATTTCATGCAGCTGTGAGTATCTTTCAAGATGATGTGCATTGTGCATGCAACAATTTTTGGAAAACAAATCGTTTATGAAGAAATCTTTATGTTTGAATTTAGACAGATCAAGATAATGAAAATCTGGAGAAATTTTTTTTTTAGTTTCATAAAATATGAAGACAAGATAGATGGAATGAATTGTATTGTGAAATTTATCAATATCATCAATAATATTTATTTCGTATCCTGATGCTAACTCAGAAATCAAGATGCAATGTAAACACAAAATGCACATTTTTAAAAACTCAGCAGAAATTCTTTTTTGCTGCACCTGTAGCTAGGGTTAGTGTATACCTGGAGCTAGGGTTAGTATATACCTGGAGCTAGGGTTAGTGTATACCTGGAACTAGGGTCAGTATATACCTGGAGCTAGGGTTAGTATATACCTGGAACTAGGGTTAGTATATACCTGGAACTAGGGTTAGTGTATACCTGGAGCTAGGGTTAATATATACCTGGAGCTAGGGTCAGTATATACCTGGAGCTAGGGTTAGTATAAACCTGGAACTAGGGTTAGTATATGCCTGGAGCTAGGGTTAGTATATACCTGGAGCTAGGGTTAGTATATACCTGGAGATAGGGTTAGTATATACCTGGAACTAGGGTTAGTATATACCTGGAGTTAGGGTTAGTATATACCTGGAGCCTATAGTGCTGGAAAAGGAGAGGTCCGGAGAAGAGCAAAATATTGCTGACAATACTAGAGGCACAATAATATAAATATTATGAAATATGAACAAAAAAACTGTTGTTGTATGCAGTTTGTACCCACAGCATACATATATTACATACAGACAACTCATGGTTTCCATTTTTCAAAATTCCTTTTTTTGAAACACCATCAATCAAGAAAATATGTCAATATCTTTTTAAACATTTATTTTTTGTTTAAACTTTTTAAAAAGAGAGCAATTCGACGAAATCTTTGTGTTCATGTTTTATTCTAATAAACATATTTTAATTTTTGTAGAAAAACTCCTTCTGATATGAAATATCGAATAAACGAAAATAAAAACAAAATCTTTTCTTTTTTCTTTTTATAATTTTGTTCCTAATAATGTCGAATACAGACAGGACAGTTAGGAGCTGGATAAAAGTTTTCTAGAAGTAAAAATATATTAAACATTTATAACGGTATGAATGAAAAAGGTTATTCCTCCTCTCCGACCTGATGATAAAGCTAAATAGTCGGGAGGGAAAAATTATACAAATAAAGCATTGAAAAGCAATCACGAAATTGAGTCAACTTAATTAAAAGTCACCAATTGATAAAATCGAGGTTCACAATCGTTAAATCGAGGAAACTTCAAGGTTCACAATCGTTAAATCGAGGAAACTTCAAGGTTCACAATCGTTAAATCGAGGAAACTTGCAAGGTTCAGAATCGTTAAATCGAGGAAACTTCAAGGTTCACAATCGTTAAATGGAGGAAACTTCAAGGTTCAAAATCGTTAAATCGAGGAAACTGCAAGGTTCACAATCGTTAAATCTAGGAAAATTCAAGGTTTACTATCGTTAAATCGTGGAAACTGCAAGGTTCAAAATCGTTAAATCGAGGAAACTATAAGGTTCACAATCGTTAAATTTAGGAAAATTCATGGTTTACAATCGTTAAATCGAGGAAACTGCAAGGTTCACAATCGTTAAATCAAGGAAACTTCAAGGTTCACAATCGTTAAATCGAGGAAATTGCAAGGTTCACAATCGTTAAATCGAGGAAAGTTTTGAGTTGCTAGAAGAGTAAGCTATAAAACTACCAATGACTAAACCAAGTCAATGTATCTCAAGTATCTCAATGTATCTCAGGTTTGGCTAATAATGGATAAAATAACTAAAGAGTTTACCTGAAAATCTAGTTTTCCATAATAGAGAACCAACAGAGAGAGAACATTGCCTGCATTATTTTAATTCTTACAAATCTTATAAAATCTTATTATTTGTAGGAACAAATAATTCCTAAGAAAATCCGCCTAAAGAGAGTATTTATCAAAAAGATTTGGCGGCATTGAAAACTCATTTGAAGTACTAATACGACTTCTAGGCAGCTTTAAGCAAGTCGTCTTTACTCACAAAGACTACAAATGGCAAATTGGGACAAGATATTTCTGTTGTTCCTGTATACATACATATATTCATCAAACACTCCCTCTAATTCCATTAAATGCATTCTAATGAATTACTATGTATTTATATATGTGGGAAACCAAATTAATTATTAAGGATGAAAAAGAGTTTGAAATTTTCTATATGTTGAAATCGAAAATACTTTTAATTTTTTCAAACTTATTTTTTTTTATTTGTGGAAATATGTTTAATATATTTTTTTACCCCGTATATGTTCAGCGTCAGGTTGCAAAGAAATTAGAATTTGTGTGTTTCCGTTTTCTAATTTATTTTTTGATTCAAAGTTTTCACCGCTGTCATGAATTTAAAGGAAAAAGTTCAACCCCTCTAAATCGGTGATCATCCCTTTAACCATGCTTGTTTTTGTTTGCGTGTGCAATGTGCAGAAAATATCTATCTATCTATGTGCTCAACATAATTCCTTCCCAAGACACTTTAAATCCTTGTTGAAACACCAACTCTGCATGCCAGGGGCGTATTCAGGAATTTGTCCGGGGGGGCTTAAATTTTTTTTTATCTTTCCAGTGGGGCTCAGCACCCGTTGGGGCCTGAAAACCCTTTGAAATCAATAGATTTCACTGGTCCAGGGGGGCTTAGCCCCAATAGCCCCCCCTGAATACGCCCCTGCTGCATGCTATTCTGTATTCAACTCATCCCAGCTTTAAATCTAAAATCTTTCATCTATATTCTATATTTACATAGATGCGCAGATCTTCAGAGATATATTTTTAATAAAAAAAGTAATTTCCTCAGACTTCTGACATTCTTTGACATAGAGCTAATGTATACCTAGTCAGGTCTTCTAATGTTTATATATCTTTTTAGAAACCAAAGTTCGATATTGTAGCACGGAGTTCAAACTAAACTTGCCTTTGTAAGAGGTTAGATGCTAATGTATAGCTATATTGATATTAAACCTTACATAATACAAATGTGTATTTATTTATTTAATGTGTAAAGAAATTATTCAACGAAGAATATTACAGAAGATTTAAATTTCACATTAACACCCATTAAACCTTTGTTTAATAATGGAGACATTCTTAATTATCTGGCTGAAAATTTAATGCCGGGAAACACTGTCGCGTACGCGTACTGTCTCTTTAAAGAGATTCTAAATAGAATCAAAATTACTTAAAGCTAAACGTTTTCAAGTAGAACGTTAGAATTTTAATAAAATCGCCGTTAATCTTTTATTTGAAAATATCGTTTGTTGAAATGAAAAATATTATACTTTCATTTAAAATCGACCCAAACTGAAAATATATGTTATCGAAAATATGTCATTTGATTCATTTTCAGAACTAAAATGCTGATTGACTTTAGGATAAAATTAGAAACCTTTTCAGAAACATTGATATACTCTTCTACCACAGGGGCGTAGTCAGGAATTTGTCCAGGGGGGGCTGAATCCCCATGGCCCCCCTGAAGACTCCTCTAACTGTGGGGTAGGTAAAATAGGCTCATGATATGCCGGGTACTGTAAAAAGTCTGACCGCGCCATCAAAGTTAAAACCGAGCCAACAAAGGATAAGGGCGTGGCGGTACGTGCTGTGCGTCACTAAGGCCGGCTCAAAGGGTCGGTACGTACCGTGCGTCACTAACGCCGGATCAAGGGGTCGGTACGTGCCGTGCGCCACCAAGGCCGGTTCATGGGGTCGGTACGGTTCGAATTCAAATTGACCCCAGTCCCCCGTTCTTCACAGTAGCTGAATATAATTGTTTACCTAGTATTCCAATGCCCCCTATGATCGGCAGAAGAATCCCTTCAAAGATCATTTTAATCAGCATCACATGATCCTCTGGACTGTAGGACATCTGAAACAAATAAAAAAGTAGAGAAATTCATCAATTTAAGATTTAGTTGTAGACATTTATTTAACATTAAATGTTTTAGAATTGGTATGATAGCCGATAAAAGTGAAATGTTTTTTGTCTTTCTTTTCAAATATGGATGCTAAAGTTCAAATTAAGATAGCTTGTCGGAAAAAAAACTTAAGTCCAAGAAGACAAAAATTTTCCATTTTTTATTGGTTTTTACTTTATTTACCATTATGATTCATTTAACTGGAAACCACTGTAATTTTGTCAACAGAACACGCCAGATATTTCAATCCTATAACGCTGGCCTAATTTAGTTTTAGAAAAATAAATTATGATAAAATACTTAAATGTTTAATTGTTTATATATGAAACAATTTTGTTTTTATTCCGTCAATTACCGACATATATGAATACTAGCTTGGGAACCCAGCTTAACCTGAAGGTTTCCCTATATAAGTGAGCCAACTCATCAACTTAGAACTTATAAACCTTGAGCTCAGAACATTCCCGTGGTTCTACCGAGCTCCCTAATAAAACTGTAAGGCCATCGTTTAGAAGTTTTTAAGTTATGATCTGACCTCTATTCTATAATTAAAAACAGAGATTATTACTTTATATATCTTATCTATATAAATAAAGTTGTAATCTCTGTTTGGGTGTCTGTCTGTTTGTTTGTTTGTTTCCACGCTCGCATGATCTCACACGTGAACTGTTACGTCTGTGGTCATAGTTATCTTGTTTACCCTGTTTACCTTGTTTACCTTGTTTACCTTGTTTACCTTGTTTACCTTGTTTACCTTGTTTACCTTGTTTACCTTGTTTACCTTGTTTACCTTGTTTACCTTGTTTACCTTGTTTACCTTGTTTACCTTGTTTACCTTGTTTACCTAATAAGATTGTTCGAATAATACTATATCCTCGATCCTTAACAATAAGATTCGTTATCCTAACTAGTGTACATCTCTCCATAAACATATTATCTTTGATTAGGCTACTAGTGTGGTCTATAACATAATAATCTGCTGGATCTCAACATATAGAAAAAAGGAAAAAAAACTTGAATCCTTCAATTGGATTAAAAACCTTTTTTTGAATAAAAGTTTAAAATACATGTATATATTTCGATTATTCTTTATTTTTATGCCAAATCATTACTATTGGGACTATCAATTAGGGCTTAGAATATTTCAGATTTTTAGATAGTGATTTTCCAATCCGAATTTGGTCATTACCAACAGGGGTGTACGAGGGCATTTGCTTAGGGGGGGGCACAATTTTTTTTGGGTCCCCCCCCCTTGGCAACATTGTGTCCCCCTTAAAATTGTCAGGTGTTTATTTTTAAACGCAGTTTCCTTTTAATTTTGTATTTTCCAGGGGAGGGGGGCAAAGCCCCGCCTGGAACTCCCAGAGGGGGCAAGAGGATTACTGCCCCCTTGGTACGCCACTGTGCCTGACCTGAGGAAGGGAAATGCAAGCAGATGTAATATTAAAAGAGCCTCCCCCCATGGGTGCCTCCCCTCAGAGGGGGGGGGGGCTCAGAATAAAATAGTCCACANGGGGGGGCGCGGCCCCCCCTCGTACGCCACTGTTTTCCAAAGTGGCACTTTTACATATTTTGTTTTCTTTTAAAGTTTTTCCAGAGTTTGCTTTTACGAAATTTGTTATTTTTTTCACGCATTTTTTTATATTGTCCCCTCTGACCCCTCCTAAACCCCTAATTTGCTCTGATATGACATATCATATTCTACTTTATACTAACATTCTTTTACACTTTTGTAAATCAACAGTAATGGGGATACAGCTCATCCATGTACAATACTTGGCAGAATTACATTACGGTTCTAAAAACAATATTATTGTAATAAAGAAATGCTTGTATAAACGTTTTTTTTTTATAAAAAAGTTATACATCTTTATAATTGGATTAAGATTATATGACTAAATTACGCAGACAGTCCCTTTAAAGCTGAAGATTTTTCTCTGACTTTAAAGGAAATCTTTCAACGTTGCTTTAAAAATATTGGATAAAAAACCTATAAATAATAACAACCTTACTTCTGTCTTCACTCTAATACGTTGATGGAAAAAGTTTTAGATTCAGAAAAGAAATACTTGAAGCCATTAAGTAATTCCATTAAATTTGAAAATTTACCAAAAATACGAAAAATGTTGAAATTTTGTTTGTTTAATTATATCAAATATGTGGAACAAAAATGATTTTATGAAAATTAACCAGAGACCGAATCTCAAATCTTGAATCACTGATTCAAATCTTCAACTTTGAACCGGTGATTCAAATTTAATCCGGCAGTAGCAGTAATTCAGCGACCAAGCTCAAGTTCATTAAAAACGGTCCCTAATTATCAAATTTATCGCTAAAAGTCTATTGGTAACATTCTCCCATCTCTCCCCCCCCCCCTGCTCTATACAATCAAAAAATGATTTTTACACTTTCACTGCGGGACCTTTAAAGTAAAGGAGTTTTACCAGTAGCGAGAAATAAACATATTGGTCTGTGCAGTATGTTCTTCATGTTAATTGGACTATTTCAAATCATGTCTTTTTTCTATTCTACAGTTTTATGGGGCCCACTGTATAAAGATTCTTTATGAAATTCTTGAAAGCTGAAAATTTAATTTTATATAAAGTTTTTATTATTCTATACAGACTGGAAAGTGAATGAACTTTGAATGGCAATTTGCATAATAGTAAAAAAGTATAAAATAGCAAAAAATGCAGTTTTTTAAAACTTTAATAGACTCTTCAGACAATAGAAATATTGTTTAGAAAAAAGGACTAAAATATAATATATATAATATAATATAATACATAATATAATATATATACATAATAATACATAATATACAAAAACTTGAAAGAAACGACTAGCGATGTTGTCCCTCTGATGCTTTATGTTGATTCATGTTTTATAGTTTAGTCCCAATTAGACATTTTTTGTTTTCAATCAAGGTTACGAAATTTTAAACGAAAAACATGTTTTTTTCCTACAAAATGTTAGAAAACAAAACAGAGTGTATCGCGTATGACGAATGTAGTGTACAGCCTACAGGGTTACCCATAAAGAACGAGAATTCAGAGACGACTGCACAAAATTAATTTAGTCTATTCTTATATTTAACAAAACACAGAAAACGATGTTTAAGACAGAAGACCGAGTTTAACCTTTATGCCATTATTTTGACAGAGTTTGAGGTCATTAATGTCTTATCCTTTGTTATTAGTAACCCTGTATGTTTTGAATAGCAGGCCAAACTGTAACAGAACTTACAAACGACGATAATTTGGACGATTAGACGATTTTGAATTTACACGTGATGCCCCAAGAGCATAATTTCTGACAGCTCCAATTGTAAAATCTGACTACTCCAAGAGTATACTCAGACTACTCCAAGAGTATACTCCGACTACTCCAAGAGTATACTCTGACTACTCCAAGAGTATACTCCGACTACTCCAAGAGTATACTTCGCCTACTCCAAGAGTATACTCCGACTACTCCAAGAGTATACTCTGACTACTCCAAGAGTATACTCCGACTACTCCAAGAGTATACTCAGACTACTCCAAGAGTATACTCTGACTACTCCAAGAGTAAACTCTGACTACTCCAAGAGTATACTCCGACTACTCCAAGAGTATACTCCGAATACTCCAACAGACTACTCCGACTACTTCAAGATTATACTCCGACTAATCCAAGAGTATACTCCGACTAATCCAAAAGTATACTCCGACTAATCCGAGAGTATAGTCCGACTACGTCGACTATAGCCTGACTACTCATATACTCTGACTTCTCATATACTAGGACTTCTCGTGTACTCAGACCTCTCGTATACTCCAACTACTCCTCGAATATACTCCGACTACTACCAGAGTCTACTGCTTCATGAGAAAACTCCGACTTAGGGTTTCCAATCGGAATTCCGTTGCGTGGAATTGCGCGCAACTGTGCGGAATTGCACGCAACAGTTTTTGAATTGCGTGGAATTGTTCGGAATTGCGCGGAGTTTATAGGGCTCGCAATTGCGCGCAAGTAAAATCCACTTGCGTTGGAAACCCTTCTCCAACTACTCCAATAATATACTTTGAATACTTAGAGTGTAAACTCCAGCTGCTCCGAGAGCCAACTACTTCAGGAGAACACTCCGACTAAACTCAATTTTTCTGTCTCGGATAGATTTAGAGGAGAGCGGAGAGAAGAGAGAAATTGGTCGGATTGAGAGAACTATATTCATGCAGACCGGTAGCACAACCCTCCCTCCATCTCCTTCTTTCAATCACATGTCAAAAAAATATTTTTTAAAAATATAAATAAGGTGTCAAATCTTTCCCTGGGATATTCAGAAAGATGAAACTTTCCCTGTATTGAAGAATTGCAGTAAGTAAGTGAGTAAGTAATCATTTATTTATGAAAAATAGAAAACATACAAAATTAAGTGTTTAAGGAGAAAATATTTGAAAACCTCCAAAAATATAGGTTGTGGGAATATTTCCCCCAATTCTAAAAAAAATATAATAAATAGAAATAAAAGGAAAAGGAAAGGAAAATTACATGTTTATTGTTTACATTATATTTAATATAAATTAGTGGTGAATTGTTAGTATTTTTCGACGGCTCAGTTTCATTTGCCATTATATTTTTGCCATAAATACTTTTGCCATAAGTAACACTTGCCATAATTACACTTGCTATAATTACACTTTCCATAATTAAAATTAAATTTGGTTAGAATTAACCGTTTATATATAACAGTATATATATATATTTTTTAATTACAAATCTAATTCTGAGACAGTTCGAATTCGGGTTCGAATTCCAGCTGAACACATTTTAACCGAACATTTCCAATATTTCACTTCTGTAGACGAGGCATTGGCTACATAGGTGTAGTTGTTGCTGTCTCGAACCATTAGTTTACCCTTACTTGGGGTCTCAAAGGTCACCAAAGGGTCCTCCATTTGAGAAAATATGGAGCTGAACTTGTGTCAAATTTCCCACATTTAAAATAAAAAAAGACAGATTTATATCTTTTTAAAAATTAGAAAATTATATCAAAAGTAATTTTAGTGAGTATAATTATGGCAAGTGTTACTTATGGCAAGTGTAATTATGGCAAAAGTATTATGGCAAATGAAACTAGCCTTTTTCGATGAAATAGAAATAAAAATGATAGATTTATTTGTAATGTTTAAAAAATAAGATAGGTTTTATGGGTTGTAAAAAATGTAAAAGTTAAAAATGGGCATTTTTAAGCATCTTTTTAATTCGCGCTGATTTTTTACATCCTTTATGTTTGATTATATCTTTTACTCTTTATAATATTTTTAGTCTTTTCTTTGTGAACTCGTCTTTGGTTTCTTCGATTTTTTTGCTAAAATAGCATGTGTTAGAATTTATACATTTGTTCTGCTGATAATAATCTTCAATTAAATTCTGTTTGAAATAAGATTGATATTTGAAAGCTTTGAAAAGTGTCGTTTATTTTCATGTCATATTTAAAGGAAATTCTAACAGGAATATTGAAATCATTTCTGCTTCCAAGATTTGCGTTTCTGATATTTTTTCATAATGTGAAATCTTTTTTAAATGTTGGTGGTAATTGGTCTTCTTTAAATTGAAATACAAATTTTATAACACTAAAATTTCCTAATTTTCTGAAGGGGAGTATGTTCAAAGCCCAAAAAGCTTCCGCTGTGTGACTTATTCTAGGTAACCCCATCAATAGACGAATAGCTTTCTTTTGCAATGATTCTATCTTATCAATATTTATGTTAGAAGTTCGCATTAGAAATGTTGAACTAAATTCTAAATGAGAGTGAAAAAAGGAGTAATAAAGCAGTTTCATGGTGTTAAAGCTTAAAAAGCTTTTAATTTTTTTCATAGCTTAAAGTGAAAAAGTTATACCGTTGTTTATCTTTTTAAGATAGTCATTAAAGTTCAATTTAACATCCAGCCATATTCCCAAGAATCTAACTGAATCAGTTTCTTTTATGAGTTCCATTTTTCGTGTAGTTTCTCCTAGTTTAAAGAAAATATCAGGACAGTCGTTCTGTGCATTTAGAGAATTTGAAAATAAAATTGCATTAGTTTTCTCAAAGTTAATAGTAAGTTTATTAGACATGTACAACAAGTTATTTTTTCTAATTCTTTATTTATTGTGTCTCGTCGCCGATGCTCTCTCTCGTCCTGTTGGTATACCTACGTCATCAGCTCTTGGTTCTTGCTCCGGAAGCTCAGTTTCTCCTCTCCTCTCCACCAGCTCTGAAAACCTTGCTCAGGGTTTAGTTCACTCTACCCCATTTCTCCGTCCTCCACATTCAACTCCATCTCCCAAATGATGCTTTTCCACTGGTGTTAAGGTTTCAAAGGTGTCAGCAGTGTCGGAGGTATCGGAGATGGCTTGTCCTTCTTTTTCATCTTAGAGTTCCATCTCCTTCAATATGTCTCCTACATCTGCTCAGTTAATCTGGCTCAGCTTCAGAAACAATGTGCAGAAACTCAGGAGCTTGTTTCAAGTTCTGTGCTCAAGGTTAAGCTAGTTCCGCTCTCTGAAGAGTTGGTTCTCTGTGATCTGTCTACAGGCGTTCCAAGACCTCTAGTTCCCGTTCCGCTCCATAAACCCTTGTTTCTCCAGCTTCATGGTTTGCCTCACCCGGGAGTTCGAGCTTCACGCAGGTTGATCTCTCAACATTTTGTCTGTAAGAATTTATCCAAGGATGAAGGATTATGGGCTCGTTCCTGCATTCCTTGTCAGAAAAGCAAGATCCAAACCGACACCTGTTCCGTTGTTCCACAGATTCTGGTTTCTCGTAGCCATCTTCATGTTGATCTTGTTGGACCTCTCCTGTTTCTGATGTTTTTAACTACCTCTTCACCATGGTGGATCGTACTAATATAGGTGGCTGGAGATTTTCCTTTTTTATCAATCTCCGTAGCTAGTTGTGCTCAGGCTCTGCTCTCGAGATGGGTTTCCAGGTTCGGAGTTCCATCAGTCCTTACTTCAAACTGGGGAACGCAGTTCACCTCCTCCTTGTGGAAGGAGTTTTGCCTGCTCCATGGAATCTCTCATATGAAGACAACCTTGTTCCATCCTCAGAGTAATGGTATGGTGGAGTGGTTCCATCGTTCCTTGAAGTCTTCTCTCAATTCTAAGCTGTAGGGTTAGGACTGGATACATCACCTACCCCTGGTTCTTCTTGGTTTACGTTCTACTCTGAAGGATGATCAAGCTTGTTTCTCAGCAGAAGCAGTTTATGGTTCTTCTTTGGTGCTCCCTGGAATAATCCTGGACGCTCCAGATTTTCCCTTGAAGGTTTTTTAAATCTTGGATCAGTTCCGTCCTGCTCAGCACATTGGATATTCAGATTAAGAGATCGGAATGAAAGGTATCCAATTCTAAAGTTTTCAGCTCTGAAAAGATTAAAATTCAAGTGTTATATTATAGGACGAACTCCTGATGATGCCAAAAGTTTTTGGCGAAATATATTGAGAAGAAAATGATAAAATTCTAGTGCTAGAGAGTAGGGTTGGGATTTGTTTCAAAACGATCTAAAGTATGCTTTGTTTATGGTCTTTATATACATTTAACTTTTTTTTGTATACAGGACAGAAATGATAATCAATGATAATCTTAAAAATTCTAAAATCCAATTTGCTTTTCTCATTAATAAAGGGTGTTTTTCAATAACAGCCATGACTATCTTTAAAGGGAGTGTTCGCGAAAAATGAAAGGGGGTATAGGCTTTATGCGATAAAAAAGCGCTTTTGATCGCTACTAATCTTACTGCTATCTTTTGCGTCTATAAGGAGAAAATTGATAAAGAGGTCTCATACCGAAGAGCGAAGCGCCCATACAAATTGAGGAAATTGGAACATACGACTAAGACCGTAAAAAAATCAAATTAATATCAAACAAATCATTCAGATATTACAACCTATAGTCATCGATTATCTTTCGCCACATTTGTATATATTTAATATTTCATACTAGTTTTGATTTTGTTTTTTTAAATAATATTTAGCTTACAACTTGTTTTCGAGCATTCCTGGAAAATATGAAAATGTCGTCTTCATTACCAAAAATCCTCGAGACAGGAATAAACGTTTTTATAAGTAACTCTCAGATCATAACAATTAAAACATATTATGAAAAATCAACTATATATAAATGTGGCGAAAGATAATCGATGACTATAGGTTGTAATATCTGAATGATTTGTTTGAAATTAAATTGATTTTTTTACGGTCTCAGTCGTATGTTGCAATTTTCTCAATTTGTATGGACGCCATGTTATTCGGTATGAGACGTCTTTAACTATTTTCTCCTTATAGACGCAACAGATAGAAGTAAGATTAATAGCAACCAAAAGCGCTTTTTTATCACATTAAGCCTATACCCCCTTTCATTTTTCGCGAACACTCCCTTTAATTTAGCTTCATTCATGTTATACACGTAAATGGTGGGTCCTATCTGAGAAAGGCTCAGCGCACTAATATACTCAGAAGCCTGTATTAAAAAAAATAAAAATAAAAAACTTAATTTAATTCAGGCCATACTTAAAAAAATACCAGTGCAACCATGGATTTTTTTGCAGATTGGTACATAATCGGATAAGTCTGTAAATTTACATATTTATTTAAGGGAAAATCTTGGGTAAAAAGATAATACTTATTGTAGTTTTCAGAATCTTTAAATATCTGATCACATTTGTTGTTTGTTGTTGTGAACAAAATACTTATAAATCTTGAAAAGACGACATCTAGTGTCATAACTGTTATTTTTAATTATTCTATGATTAAAAGTAACTTGATTTTATCAATATTTTTTATGAGACAATAAACACAAATTTTTCCTTCCATTTTCAAAATGTGGTCTGCCATTTATTTTGCTGTTAGAAGTACCAGAGATATTATGAATTTGGTTTAAATTTAAATTTATTGAATAAAACCACGAAAAACGAAAAACGGAATCGTTCATATCTCAGATAATTATGAAAGCGCAAAAATAGCAGAGCATCATTTTGGAAATGGCAGGACTAGGGCTACTACGAGATTATTAATTCATAAAAATGTATTGCTAAAACACTGTGGTATCGTGGACCACAAAAACGTGCAATAAACTGGTATCTAAAATCTACACTTAATAAGATTTATACAAGTACTTAAACCTGTTTATATCTATCATGTGTGTAACCTGTTGACATTGCAGATCGGGTTAGTCCTATTCCGCGGGCCTAACTCCTCATGCGCTGTCATATATATTTGTAACCTGGCATTACAATACTTCAGCTATCTCCATATATCGAGATAGCTTTATATGTTTAAATGCACGTACATAAATAACACCCTAGTAATAAAATCATTCACATGTATAAGTATATTTATTGATACATTTAATCTTACATTTATAAATGCATACTTATATATCATGTACATAATAATAGCTAAACATAAACCTTAGATCCCTTGGTAATGTTAAGGTTTCTTAGATTGTTCTATTATAAGATCATTAGAGATGATATTATTGCGTACAGATAAGATCAGTATGTTGATCAAACCTTCTACAATATATTGATCTTCTCTTTTCCAGGTTTGCTGGGTTACACGCTCCTTCATCTTCTGGAGCAGGTCCCATACCTGTCTATACAAGCGAGAGATAATGTCACTCCTGCTTGCACCTGGATAGAGACTGAACTCTCTATCCCAGGCCGCCTCTGTGTCCCACAGTTTATCATCGGGGACCACTAGTGGCTGACCAGAGTTACTGCTTCCCTGCATGGTGGAGTTGAATGTTTGTATCTTCTCCACAATCTCGCCTAGGAAGTTGTACATGTCTACCATCTCATCTCGTCCTCCTTCAGCTCCGCCTGCCACAACCTCTACATCTGCTTCTTCATCTGCTGAAGCAGGGACAGTGATGATGGGGGCGTTCCCGCTCACGAAGGGGGTGACGTCTGCTGGATCAACTTCATCTCCATCTAGTTCCAGCTCTCCAACAACGGCAGGGTTCCTTATTATGTTGGGAACCTGGTTCATCTTCTTCAATGTAGATCTCGTCCACAAGGATACTCTCTGTAAGCTTTCTGTGCGCTATATGTAGCACAGGTCCCTGGACGGCTATGTGCAGTGTGACTTGTGTCTACGCTGCAGCGGTCCGGGATGTACTGACCCAATCTGGTCTCTCCGATCTCACATTGTATCTAAGGGACTGTTCACCCTTTTCTGGTTCAGTCCGGAATACAACAACACCTATGTTAAATGCCGTAAAGGCGGCTTTGTAGTCATCAATCAATCATCATTCATTCTTCCGTTTTGATCTTTTTTGTATTAATTTAGTTCAATGTCCCACCAAAGAAGATCATGTTATAGAGCAAGGAGCACTAATTGGATAACGTTATTGATTTCTTACAATTTTGCAAATTACTGAGGTAAATAAATATTTTGGCGAAATGTTTAATAGATTCATCAACAAAAAGGCTTTGAGATCTCATTTCGTTCAACAGGCTTACAGAAGAATAGTGTTTTTATGATAACCCATGAAAGGATTTCTGAAAGGTACAATGTGTGGAAATAAAATAATTGTTCAAATAAGTTTGTTAAAATGCTCGCAAAAAGAATAAAATTGTTTAAATATTTCTAAGAACAAGTTTAAAATCAAGATAACATCTTTTCCCCAATTATATATACCCTACTTTTCCCCAATTATATATACCCTACTTTTCCCCAATTATATGTACCCTACTAACCAGAAAACCTAAAAATACTAAAACCTCTAAAAAGGTATGCATAGTTTAAGGTATATTTATGTACAAATTTGTATGCTTAACTTTTTGGTAAAGAACTTAATATATTTAGATTTTTATCAGACCAACAGTTTTTTTTAAGTGCTGAGGTTTTCTAGAAAATTATTTTTACGAATAGTTGCGTATACATTTTTGGTTTTTATTTTACATTTTTTCGGTTTTTTCTTTACTTAATAAATTATATTATTTTTATAATTTAAAAGTTTGATGCAAAAGTATAAATAAGTATATTTTTGTAATTTTAATTCCAAATAATTTTTCGAAGTTTTTAGGTTTTAATTTTACGTATTTCTATTTATCTTTTCGGTTTTTTCCTTACTTAAAACATTGATGCAAATCTCTTAATACGAATATTTTTGTAATTTTCATGCAAACTAATTTTTCTAAGTGCATTTTAAGTTAGAATTTGAAAATATTTATGATTTTTCAAGAGAATTTATGTGTAAGAAAATGAATGCAAACATATTGGTAGCTATAATGTTTCAAAAGTTCTATAATTTTGGAGTAAATCATTGCTTTCATTAGAAGCATCAAGCAATGTCAGTAAATTCTCGATTTTTGATAAATAGAAGTTCTACTTTAATAGTCTTGTAAGACTTATAATGTATGAAGTATAACAGATATTGTATAGGTAATTGTGGAAGATACAGACAAAATGCATGTATGAATGTTGATTTAGATGGATACAGATGATGGAATGATGATGGTGTGAATTTGAGTAGAAGAAGATTGGATTGGATTGGACTAAAACTGATTGATATCTATTAATATGGAATTAACGTGGAATTAGTTGTAAAGATATGAATTAATGCATGCCAAGGGTGTAATGCAAGGAAAGTTAATTGTGGTCGTGTATACTCTGCGTACACATTGAAACCACTTCTCTTTGGGCGGAATTTGTAAACAAGAATAGATGCATTAGTGTTCGTTTAGTATCCGAGGAGGTTAAAAGCATTAAATTTTGATAATTTTGATAATTCACATAATAGTTTCCTATGTCCAGAATATTTCATTGATTTTTTTATGTGAAAGATGGATCCTATGTCAGGCTTTGACATCCGTCTTGTGTTTACATTACCGCCCAGAGACAGTACACTGCAGTACAAAAGATGTGTACACTTCTGAAATAACTTTCCTCGCATTACATTCTTGGTGCATGCAAAATTATATTCAACTTCCTAACATTTTGATTTTAGAACTTGAATATGCCTTAAAAATACATATTTTTACGTGTGGGTAAAACATATAAATTCCAAAATTTAGAAATGTTAGAATTTTTTCAAACCTAAATCTATTTATAGGAAAAACCAAAAATTTCTGATTCATTGCATTTTTACATTTGTCCTATATGTATTTTTACGGATATATAATACGTATTTTTAACAATAACATGGTTACAAAAATATGTACTACGTATGGAAAATATGTTTTTTTTCACGTATTTCAAACCTAAAAATACTTAAATATACGAATGTCATACGTATTTTTAGGTTTTCCGGTTAGTAGGGTATGCATTCCAACAATAGAGATTCAGAAAGAAAGAGTCGACACCCCCCCCCCGTTTCCACCCATACCTGTCTGCGATAGCTGGAACCCCCTCCCCTTGGCGTCTGGTCATACTGATATGGTATGTGTACATTTTAATCAAAGATAATATATATATATAGATACGCTGGCAGGTAGAAACCTCCTTCCTAAATTGCTTGTAGCAGACAACTAATTTTTGTCCCTCTGAGATAATGTGCAAGGAGAGACATCTATAGCAAATTGATTACTTTCTATATTCCTTTCTCCCCCCTGCTGCCATCTGTAGGAAATACGCATTTGTGTTATATAAACATACAGTACGCGTATTGCATCCTGTATAGTTCAAGTGTTGCTATCTGGACCTGTTTGACCAATAAAATTAAATTTCTAGGTAACACAAATATACATATTTGTTAAATAAGTGATATCAATTTAATCAAACGGTTTTTATGAGATATTTAAATAAAATTAGATTTTTTAATTGGTACCAATTAAGATCTTGGTTTATCTTGGTTGATGGTTTAAAAAATTATTAGAATTACTGTTTTTTATGATTTCTAGTAAACTTTTTCATACAGGTTGACAATCCTCAAGTTTAATGAGGTTGTCTTTAATTTGTAATCAAAATTAGTATTACAATGTGTTGTAGTAATACCACTTAAACTCTGGAAAAGGAAGACGAAATTAAGAAATTTTACATTTGCATTTTCTGTTATAACGCAAATGATTTAAAATTGCAAAAAAATCCACTTATTAATCAATAGATTTTTATGAAACTTTAGAATAGAAAAAAAACTGATTTTTAAATCGATTTTTTTAAAAGAAAAAAATGTTAAATAATTTTATTTCGCGTTGTTTGTGTTAGAAAAAATTTAGCACTTGTCTTACTATATTTGATATTTTTTAACCCCAAACATGAACTCTGAAAACATTTTCATTGTGGTTTATAAACTAAAGCTAATGCCGCTTTTTTACTCACTTTGTAAGTAACATAAAAAAAAACACAAAACAACTAAATATTCGCCACAAATCATAATTTTCTAATCTCTACAGCTTTGCAAGCTGGTGTTGCAGACTTTTGATATTTCTAGCTATGACTTCTGTTAGATAAGAATGTCTAAAGGAATTGAGTTGTTCACAAACTTATATGTCTAATCCCTATATCTTTGCTTCCCAATGTTGTAGACCTTAGATATTTCAAACTATGAATTCTGTTAGACAGAAGAAAAGGGTCAGTCTGCATTTCGTAAAAAAAGAAAAAAATGACCCTAAACTAATCTAAAATAATTTAAAACTACTGCTCCACATGCAAAAGTGGTTTGCTTTGCCGAATTTTAACTCATTTTATGAAGTGTCCCAAAACATGTCTATTTTTTAAGCTCGTCAAATACACGATGATAATTTCAAGTAATCCTCCATTTAAAGAGGGCCATGCTCAATTCCCAATGATAACGTGTATACCTTTATCTGATTGATGGTTTGAAAATTAGGAGTGTTTTCCTATCTTGGACATTAAGGGTGATTGATTTGTGACTTTTTTTAGAAATCAGCCAGCCACCCACCTGAGGTCGCTGCGTTTTAAATTAAAAAAATATTGAAATAAAAATAAAATTTCAAAATCGTCCATGAGGTTGCAAATTGACAATTTAATATTGGAGAAATCGCCGTAAGGCCTAAAAGGAAATATTTCAAAAAATAAATATGATACATAATTTTCTTGGAAATTTCATGCTGAATTCAGATTCGAAAACCATTTTTAAATATATTAAAATTTAAAGAAGTTATGACCAAATAACGGTATTGTATTCCGGTTTTTTAACTTTTTAATGTTATGAGTTTTTTAGCTCTAACTCACTCAATTTTCAATTTTTTAAACGCTTTTAAGATTTGAATTCAGCATTGAATTTCCAAGAAAATGATGTATAGCATGAAAAATAAAAAATAATTTTTTTTTGTGGCCTTACGGTCAAATCGCAACCCTATGGACGATTTTGAAATATTTTTTATTGCAATATTTTTTTAAAGTTAAATCTCAGCGACTTCCGGTGGGCAGTTGGCTCTATTCCAATATTGATCACCCCTACTGGACATGCCACTCCATAAATGGAAGGTCACTTGAAATTACGTCACTAGTCCCTTTAAGACACACTTTGAGTTTAAAGTCTAATGCTAAAAACTTTCATTCACATTTTAATACAACATTTTAATACAACGCAACGGAGAGCACATTTTTTCAAATCTTTCTTAGAAACGAAACGAATAAACAGTTTTGATGGTCAGTTGTAAAAAAGTGTAACAAAAAAGTTTTCACAATAACGTTTCGATAAATCGTAACGTAAGAAAAGGTGCATTTTAGTAAAATTTCTAAGCGTAATAAAAAGAGTTTATATTGGAAAAGTTATGATACAACGTAACGTTAACAAAAAATATTCTGTACACTGAAATGCATTGAACTCTGCCCCAATGACGTTCTATTAAAGCAAAACGTTGTCATCTTTTAGATTTTTAACCAAGTGAAAGTGTAACATAAGGTCTCTGAAAATATTTACCTTGCATGAAAGTGGAACGTTAAAAAATTGTGGTTATATTGCATAAGCTTTAACGCAACGTTGGGAAAGTTTTTTAAAACGGGAAAAGCAAAAGCGCAACGGAGCTTACTGTTTTTCACTAACATTTACTAAAGCTTAACGTTGTATAAGGTATTCAAGTGCAGAAAATTCATTACGTAACGTTACTCTATGCCATAAAATTTCATAATGTGCAACGTAACGTTTCAAACGTTTATACTTTTGATGAACACTTGTTGAACAAAATCATTTTAAACTCCCCAGAGCCTTTGAAAGTCGTCTTTACCAGGTTTGCCAAGGATTTATTTCTCTGACGGAGACATACACACCAAACCCAACCCCCCCCCGACCCTGAAACTCAATTGTGTACCAAAACCGCTCATGTTAAAGTAAAATAAGTTAAAATATCAAGTGAAAACAATCTTTCTTCTTTTTTTTAAACAAGCAATTATTTTCAGAAGACAATTATGTTTTAGTCACAAATCAATCACCTCTCTATTTCGAGTGTGTTAAGACCTAATAGTAAGTTACCCTTTCAAATACAATCATAATACTAGCAACGAACAATGTTCGGAACTTTTTTTTCAATAGTATCAACTTATCAGTTTATAAATATTTACTCCGCTCATTCAACAACCTTAAACTGTATCCTTACCATTTGTGTTTCTTAAAGTTGATCATTTGCCATTTTTTTTATTAAAACAAATACTCGCATTTTGTAACTCCAGAAACATTGTAATTAAATCATCCTTGTTTCAGGTTTGAAATATATTTTGCGACTAACAGTTTTAACACATCGGAGAGAGTCCTAGAGAAGCTTAATCACCTTGTGTATGCCTTTACAACACTATCGTAACGAAAGCTAAAATCTAGAAAAATCAAAACGTTGACATCTCTAGCGCATACTTTGTGAACATTTACATGAACTTCTTTTCAAAGGGACTGACCAAATCCATACCGAGTGATAATTTTATTTCCTTTCTATTCTAATCTCTGTTCTGTGCTCAGAAGTGTACAAGTGCTAAATTCTTCTGAAAAAGCTTCAACTTCCTTTAAGGTTTTTGAAATTTTTAAAACAGTTCATGGAAGACAGCTGCATCTGAGGAAAATGTACAAAACTGAAGAGGGAGCAGCATACAGGGATGGAGCGGCTTCAGAGCAGCATACAGGGATGGAGCGGCTTCAGAGCAGCATACAGGGATGGAGCGGCTTCAGAGCAGCATACAGGGATGGAGCGGCTTCAGAGCAGCATACAGGGATGGAGCGGCTTCAGAGGAAGCCAACTTTTTTAACTAGTTAATAAATTAATACAACTTTACTCGAAAGGAAAATGATGAAATTGTTACATGTTAATTACTGTTCAAAGGAATTGAGTTTTTGCCACAAACTCTGATTTTCTAATTTCAATATCGTTGCAACCCAATATCGTACCCTTTTATATTTCAAACTATGAATTCTGTAGGATCAAATAATGTAAGTTTGAAATATCAAAGGTTTAATCATAAGGTTGCAAAGATATAGGTTTTACAAAAACTGAATGTGTGGCAAAGACTCAATTCCTTTGTATTCAAATTCCGAGCATGTCTATTTTTTCTGAGCATACCATATATTACGTAAAACTTGTTTTCTGAGCATACCATATATTACGTAAAACTTGTTTTTTTAAATTTTAAAGTAACAAGTTCATCCTCAAGTTACTTGATAATTTTTTAAAACTCTATAAATAATCAATTTTTATCTTTAAGCCCTTGAGAGCTTATTTCCCGAATTGCTTTTCTTAGCTCAATTTTTAGAAATTAAAAAGAATAATTCAAATGTTTCCATCATTTTCAAAGCACATTTTAGGGCCATAATCTTCTTTTTATATGCTTTAACTATAACTGAAAAGCTGGAAATAATTTTTCCACAAATTAAATTGATCCTGCTTTTTAGTCTTTTCTCCGTATATATCAGCAGCAGTGGAGTACAGTATTTTCTAGAGTGGGTAAATTTAGAGACAGGCGCAGCACACAGAAATTTAGTTTCCACCACCCCAACCGGCAAATTTTATTTTACGCTCAAATGGATGTTTATTAAATTATTGGACAAAGTAAGGTTTGATTTCAATTTTCGGCTCTTCAGAAGCTTAATTAAATACATTTTTGTAATTGCTAAACCAAATGGTATCTCCCCCGGCTCCACTCCCCCTCCTTTCCTAGCTTCAGTAGCTAAAAAAACATCCCGAGTCCGAATTCAATGAATTTGAGCCGCGTCTCAAATCCGCCAAAAACCGGTTTCAATTGAGCGCCGGCTTAAATCTTAAACATTGAATACGATTTTAAGTGTAACCAACCATATTTGAGGCGAGTCTCAAATTTAAGCCACGGCTCAAATTCTTTGAATTCGGCCTCCGAACACCATCCAAATCGTAAAAAAAAATAACTATTATAGGTGACATTATATATATTTAGTTTTAAATACATAAACTATATAATGATCTACTACGTGTACAAAACTTTGCTAAAAATTAGCAAAATTAGTATTTTAAAACAAAAATACAGGATTGGTCAATAAACGCTAAAATATAATGAAAATATTTTCCACTCTTTATGTTTACTAAAGAAACCCTTTACAGTGAACATTCAGTGAAAGCTTTGGAATTTGTTGGCTAAAATTAAACCATGAATTAGAGGCAAGTGGAATTTTTTACAATTAGGGGCAACTTAAGGATATTTTACAGCCCCCCTTGAGGAGTTTCACAACAACATAATATATAAAAATACAGTTTATAATCAAACGACAAAATTTGTTTAAACCAGTGATTTCTGAAGTATCACTACGCGATTCCTCTCTTAAATTAAGTTTAATTAGAATCTTGAGCTATGTACCTTAACGTACATAAAACGTACCTAAACGTATTTAAACGTACAAATCATACAGAAGAATGTACTTTAATTATTCCATTAGAGAAAAAAAGTTTTTCCAGGACTGAAAATTATAATTATAATTATAATTATAATTACAATTATAATTATGATTTGACAACAGTCTTTGGATAAGAACTAGAGAAAAAGAGAATATTTAGAATTGAGGTTCTTCTTCAGTACCTAGAATCTAGATTCCATTCAAAGAATATCTAATCTACCTAGAGTAAAAATATTACACCCCAATGAAAGCCCTTTATTAACTTCTCCTGGAAAATTCTTAATTTTTATTAAAATATTAAAACAGAGAATATTTAATTTCTAGAAACTTTAGAAAAAAAAACTCTTTTTAGACTCCCATGGGAAATATTACTTAACAAGTTATGAAAGATGAAAATGGTTTAAAAAAGAATGTAGTTTTGTATGCACCAGGTATATGTTATTAAACTATATGATAAATATTTATCTTTCTTAGATTACTGTACAATGTACAATTCATGGCTGATTAATAATTGTTTGTGTAATTGATAGCTGGTTATGTAATTGATAGCTGTTTGTGTAATTGATACCTGTTTGTGTAATTGATACCTGTTTGTGTAATTGATACCTGTTTGTGTACTTGATAGCTGTTTGTGTAATTTGTGTAATTGATACCTGTTTGTGTACTTGATAGCTGTTTGTGTAATTGATAGCTGTTTGTGTAATTGATACCTTTGATAGCTGTTTGTGTAATTGATAGCTGTTTGTGTAAGTGATAGCTGTTTGTGTAATTGATACCTGTTTGTGTAATAGATACCTGTTTGTGTAATTGATAGCTGTTTGTGTAAGTGAGAGCTGTTTGTGTAATTGATACCTGTTTGTGTACTGGATAGCTGTTTTCGTGATTTATTACTGTTTGCGTGATTGATTACTGTTTTTGGAGTTGATAACGTACTTTTTGTAAAATAGATAACGTACTGTTTGTGTAATTTGATAACGTACTGTTTGTGTATTAGATAACGTACTGTTTGTTTAATAGATAACGTACTGTTTGTTTAATAGATAACGTACTGTTCGTGTTTTATATAACGTACTGTTCGTGTACTAGATAATGTACTGTTCATGTACTAGATAACGTACTGTTTCGTTTTATTGATGCTGTTTGTGAATTTGACAGCTGTCTGTAACGTGACGGGAGCCTAACGTATTTGAGAGCTGTCAGTGTCTGGAACATGACGTTTGATAATTTGACGGCTCAACCAGTGTTATAAGAGATGATAGCTAAATGTTTTGACAGTTATCTGTGTTATCAGTGTTGCAGCCATCTGTTTTGACTGTTCTCTGTGTTATCAGAGCTGACAGCTACGTATGTTGACAACTCTCTGTGCTATTGTGGTGACAGCTAGCTGTATTGACAGTTGTTGACAGCATTCTGTATTCACAGTTTTCTCTGTTATCTGTGATGACAGCTATTTGTATTGACAGCCTTCTGCATTGACAGCTCATTTGCGTTATCAATATTGACAGCTTTTATTTGACAGAAATATTTGCTAAGAAGCGGAATTTCTTAACAATTGAAGGGACGAATAGAAAATCGTCTTCTATCTTAGAAAAAATCTTCGGTATTTATTTTCAATCTAATTTTACAAATATGATTCCGCGAAACGGAGCAGGCATGAGATGGTCCCAGGGTTGGGAGTAGTTAAGGCGCTACATGGAATACACAACTCATCCCAGACAAGATATAAGTTTAACTCTATCTTTAGTTTTCTCTCACATACATCTCACCTTCAAACAGGAAAACAGAAACTTAAAAAATCAGGGATGAAGTACACGCTGATACATGTTATGATCTTCTCCAGAGTTGGGTATAAAATATGCATAATGTGGTGCAAAACAAATGAGTTCATCAATTCCCAACAAGTCGGAAATAACTATAAATCGAGGAATAAGTAGGCTTTTTTTAAGCAATAAAAAAATAAGCCTCTTCCTAATCTATTCCGAACTGCCAACTCCTCCAAATTATCAAGAGAATAAGTTGAAAACGTCCAAGAAATAAAGAATATAAAAAAGTACAAACAATTTTAAATAATTTCCTGACCTATATCCTCCCAAGTGGGTCCTCATCTACCCCCCTGCCTAAACCTTTAAGTTTGATCATCTTGTTAGGCAAAAACAACTGAAAACTGATAACTAAATAACTAAATAACTAAATAACTAAATAACTAAAGCAGAAAATGATTCTGCTAAACAAGGAGATATTGAATAGAAGGAGTGGGCGATAGGGTTTACGTACACTTTTCTGTGACGTATTTGGACTGCTGAAGAACTAGTTTTTGCCTAACAACAATAACAAAGGCAGCCGATCTAATGTAAACAAACATGAGTAAGTAAACTGTGAAAGTAGTATTATCTTGTGAAAAAAGATTGTGAAAGTTAAGGATTTTAGTTTTATACGAAAAGGACCTTATTACAGAGATATTTTCAATAAAATTCAAGGTTATCCTGCCCCCCCCCCTAGATGTCCGTTTATAATTTGTGTTATTGTTTACAATCTTTATTATTGTTGTTACGCAAAAACTAGTTCTTCAGCAGTTTAAAAACGTCACAGCAAAGTATACGGAAACCCTATCGCCCCCTCCTTCTATTCAATATCTCCTTGCTGCTAAATCAGATCACAAATCAGAACCACATAGAATGTAGGAACAGGATGTCTACAACAAAATTCAGAACCATTAATATATATTGGTGGTTATAGGGACGTACAAAAACTTCTTTCTCTTTCAAAATTCAACCAAGAGCATGATGGAAAAGTGAAGCAAAGGAAAGAACAAGAGTGAAGTACAGGAAATGAAGTACAACAAGAACTGTGACAGGGTATGTATACAGACGTGTTGGCACCCTGTTTAATTGTGTTGACCATTATCTATTTACTTTAAATATATTATTAAAAACTAATTTTTTTTAAAATAAAAAGTTATTTCTTCCCCTTTTTGTGCTTTTAAAATTACCAAAGATGTGAATGATTTCGTTAAAATTAGACACTTTCGGTTTTAATTTAAAAATTTTAGTTTTAAGGATCAAACTTGTAAAAATAGGTTGACAACTGTTGAGAAATTCCACTTCTTTTTGAATAAGACTAAATCTTTGAAGAAATCTGGCTGATAGTAGATAATACCCGCATAATTGACAGCTCTCTGGCAATAAGCTCGAATGTAATTATACTTTTTTGACAGTTAATGAACAATATCTGTATTTCCTATATATATATATATATATGTCGCATAGGGAATACAAATAATAAGTTGTAAACAAAAATATTAGTAATTACAAACCATGTACCAATGAGAGTAAAAATGTTATTGTAATGTTACACAGACGCCTTAACCACTAAAAAATAACATAATTTTAAATGGTATACATACGTGACACATGTGTGCAAATTGTTTATTAATGAAATGGTAATAGGAACGACACAGTACTGTACTGTACTGTACTGTACTGAACCATGTAACAACATGTTCGATAATGAAGTGAATGATAAAAAAGCTTTTTATGTGATGACAATTACTTGCTTAAAGAGTGTCTGCGAAAAATGAAAAGGGGCATAGGCTTATGTCGAAAAATATTCGATGGTGGTTGCTACTAATGTTACTTCTATCTGTTGAAGAACGTAACGTCCATACAAATTCAGAAGGTTGCATTTTTCGACTCGGATCGTTAAAAAATCAATGTAATTCCAAACAAGTCATTCAGATATTACAACCTATAATCATCAATAAGGAAAATTCTATAGAACTTGATGTGCAAGGTCCACACATTATATATTAAGTTGCTTATAATACAGACAGTTGCAGTACAATAAACATAAAACACATTATTCATCTATCAATATATAAACAAAAGTTGACCAATTGATGGTTTATTCATATGAGTTGTGCTTTTAAATATCCACATTTTCACGTTTTAATAATGTCGGTAATTGTCTTATATTTTAAAAGAAAAATTGATTGTTAAAAACGTTCTCTTCTATGATTGGACCCAGGATTTAACACGCGCCTAAAGCTTGTTAATTATTTAATATTTCCATCAAGTCTGAGCATATCTAAACTCTAATCTGATATAAGAATATTTCAATTGATTGAATCATAAAAACGTGTAATAAAAGCTCTAAACTGGTTTTAAAAACCAAACAACATCTTGGCGTCCAGATCACCAGGCTTTTGCCCCAAATGACCGTCTGATCTGTTCGTAAGAAAGCCAGAATGTGAGAGACCAGGGAGCCATTCGTAGCCAACAAGGCAGGAATCCTTTATACACAGCTGAAATATTAAAATACTATAATAAGTGTCAATTTGTTTAAATACTAGAAAAAAGGAAATTTTGTTTAAAATACTAAAAAAATTGTCATTTTATTTAAAAATTCTAGAAAAAATGTTAATTTTGTTAAAAGTACTATGAAAAATATCAATTTTGTCTAAAATACTATGAAAAAATATCTATAAAAAAGTAAGTATTGTTTAAAAAAAGTTGATTTTGTTTAAAATACTAAAAAAAGGTAAATATTATTTAAAATACTTTAAAATACTGAAAAAAAAGAAATATTATTTAAAATACTTTAAAATACTAAAAAAAGGTAAATATTATTTGAAATACTTTAAAATACTAAAAAAGGTCAATATTTTTTAAAATATTTTAAAACACTGAAAAAAATTTAAAATTTTGTTAAAAAAATGTTAACTTAAAAATAAATTGTAAAAAAAACTAAAAAAATGTCAAAATACTAAAAACTTATACCAACCTAGGAATCCTTCTCCCTGTACGGTTTGACGGAGACAGTCAAAAGAATTCCTTGATAAAAGTTTTCTTCAGATTTGAAGAGTTATTTTTAAATTAATGTTTTCCCTAGAAGTTCAAAAAAGATAAAATAAAACTTTGCTTTAAAAATGAGAGGGTATTTTTTGTCAAAGTAATTTAATTTAAAGATTAGACGCTTCTTAATTTTTTTTGAAAACTAGTCTGAAAATCTGGAGTGCATTCACAGAAAACTACAAAATCACTCTTGAGTAAGAAGAAGTATCAAATGTATTTCATGAACAGACATTTTTTTAACAATTTATTATTTTTGAATTTTTAATCTTATAAATTGGATACAGTTGATTCTTCTTCTTGTCATCGTTTCTCTCTTTCCTTTTCTTTTCCTTTTGTTGACTGACCCTGATTCTCATAATTTTGAAAGAAAAAAAATTTATCGAAACCAGTTTGTATGGGACATTCTGCTCCATTTTAGATATAGTTTTTTTCCAGTTTTATTGTCTAACTGAAGAATGCTTGACTTGAAAAGCTGATTAGAGGTTAATGCAGACATTAAAAGTTAAAAAAATTACATGAATTCTACTAAATATACTTAAATGTTGTTTTGTACAATCTATTGAAAATATAGATTGAAAGGAAATATTTTTTAGTTGAAAACTTTAATTCCTGTAGAGGGTTCCCCGTCCGTTCCCATCTGTTGGTTGGTTCATCATCCGAGCCTGCAGATTAAACAATTCTTTAAAGGGACTGTAAACATAATTTCAAGTGACCCTCCATGCAAACATGGTAATGCTTGATTTACAACGGTACCCTTAACAGCTGTATCTGATCAAGCTTGAAATATAGATATCATTGTTTTTGTTTCTTTAAACTGTTTATTTTTGTTTGCGGGTTGTTGCTTATCAAGTATCAACGGAGAAACTACGGCCCCTCTGCATGATGGGTCACTGGAATTTACGCTTACAGTCCCCTTAAAAGAACGCAGTTATAAGGTTTACAATTGTGCTTTTTTCCATTAATGTATTTTCATTCTTTTCCATTAAATTCTGTAATTAATTTGATATTAAACTTTACAAATCTGTAACTATAAAGCTTCATAACGCTCAATAACGCTCCATAACGCTCAATAACGCTCTATAACGCTCAATAACGCTCTATACTCAACGACATTGACGAAAAATAATATCTACGCGATTAGCGCGCAACTGTGGAAGAAAAATTACTCGAAGACGCATGAGGAAATAAAAAATTCGCGCAATATGTTAAAAATTAAATCAATGATACAACAAGATCTTTAATCGTGAAATATACACGCTTATGAAACTGAATAAAATTTAAATTTTAATATTGAAAAGCTTGGAAACCAAGCCTTGCCTAAAAACCAAACTTTATCAATCATCTAAACTCAGAATTTAAAAACCAAGCTAAGAACATTCCCGTGATTCTACCGAGTTCACCAATACAAATTTGAGGCAAAGGATTAAAAGGTTCCATAGTTAAGCTCGGACATACAAATAAAGAGAACATGTTCACAATTAATTTAGAAGATGGGCGCGAAGCGCCCTCTAAGGCTAGTATGTATAGATTACAAATTAATTTACTACATTATATAATATATATATTACAGATTAATTCAGTTTTCACTTTGAAAAGTCGATGTGGAGAAGGGCTTTTCCTCCAACTAAGATTTTAGTCATAGCTCTGGATAAAGGAATTGAGTCTTTGCCACAAACTCTTTGCAACCTGATGGTGTAAATTCTTGATATTTTAAACGTAGACATTTTGAACTTACAGAATTCATAGTTTAAAATATCAAAGGTCTACGACATCGCTTTACAAAGATGTAGAAATAAAAAAATTTAGAGTTTGTGGCAAAAACTCTTTTCGTTTCTAGTGCTCAAATTAACAGCTAATCCAGAAATGCTAGAAGAAGAACTGGTTTTACTAACTGCTATAAAATTGTCCATGTTGTTTAAAATATCTATTCTATAGAGCACATAGAGTAAAAGGAAAATACTTATAAAAACATAAATCTTGAGGTTTCATGATCTAAAATATAAAAAAAAATTCCATTAACTATGTAATAAGAAGCTTAATAGTATTATAAGTGCTCGCATTAGCAGATAAATGAATATGTTATATATTATTCATAAACCCAAATTTACCATACACTGATAGGCAATTTTACTAATGCAATCGACTTTCGATTTCAATTTTAATTTATATCAAGCTTTAAACAGCATGGATACACATAAATATAGACGTCAAGAGAAGCTATCGATTAAAAAGATCGAAAGTTACGTAAAAAAGTCGTCTTCATTGTATTTATATATTCGCCTACCACTGTATCCGAAATCTTTACAACCTAATCATGTAAATCTTTAATATTTCAAAATTACATTATTTGATCCGACAGAATTGAAAGTTTGAAATATCTACGGTCTACGACATTGGGCTGCAAAGATAAAGAGATTAGAAAATCACAATTTGTGATGAAGACTCAATTCCTTTTTTTTACTTTTATAGAAATTAAGAACAAATTTTATTAATCAATTTTTATTGATATTATTTACCTTGATGACGTCAGCTGGTGTTCCCATCACAGCCCCAACCAATCTAAAATATTCAAATCTTTAATCACTGAATATCAGTATTCAACATTGCAGAACAAGGAACTATTGTATGAAATAGTGATGACCTCGAAATCCATACTGGACACCTTTTATTTAAGTGACAAAGTTGTCAGCAGAGTTAACAAAATCCTTCCAGGACTTTAGAAGAAACGTATTGGGACTTTTTTAAGGGCTTAACAGAATATAAGTCAAAACTTATGAGTTGTTAATCCTGGAATCAAGCAGTTACCCGTATCTTGTGTAGTCCTATTGATTATATTAATATCCCGTGGTCGTACCCGGAAAATTCAGGCATAAAGCACTAAACCCTCAAATCTAAAAATTGTCATCGAGGATATCGAGCTCAAGCATTGTTGTTGACGGTTAGAAACGAGATTCTCAGTCGTTGAAGGATATTTATTTCCCAACAATATTTCCCTGATTACAACAGCAGACACATAAATAAATATGCATAGTATGCATAACATAAATATGCGTTTCATTTGGTTCGTAATATTGAACATTTGGTTCGTAATATTGAACATTTGGTTCGTTTTGGGTCCAAAAATCGTATACTAGGACAGACCCAAAACAAGTTTAAAAATCCTTTTTAATTTAATTATTTTTATTTTCTTTCCAGATTAAAATGGTGAGCACTGTACCTCTCCTTGGAGTTCTTCTACTCCTTGGTCAAACTGTTGGATTAGGTAAACAATATAGATTGATTGATTGATTGATTAACGTATATGCTCTATAACCATGTCACGAGACAGTTTCATACAGGGTGTCCCAATAAACATGGGATTTCAGTGACGAATTCGATATCGTCTTTTCAAATAATTCTTTGATTTAGTATAGTGATACCTACTGAGAAAGCTGTAATCTGTAAGAGTTTCGTCTGCTATGTTCATATTTTGTTTGTTTATGTTTTGACTGCATACGGTTGTACTTAGAAAAACAAGAAAATTGCAGTATACAAACAGAGTAAACTTGTCCGTCTCCACTGTTCATCTTTCGGAGACATTATAGACACATCTTTACAGTCTTTTAGTCTTTTCATAAAATAAACTATAGCAAACATATTGATATTATGGCTTTTAAAAATAGGTATTACAATGCTAATCATAACAAAAAAATATCAAAAAAATTGACCTTATGCCACCCCCAGGGTACCCAGGGGTTCCAAAAAAAATTCAGCTAATTGGTTGTTTGGCCAGCTAATTCTAACAAAAATATAAATATATATATACTGGCTCGAGAGCCCGGTATTCTCCGTTAAATTCCTAAAAAATCTAATATGGTTTAGCCTAGTTATGTTTACCGACATTCTTCTCTGAGGTTTTAATGATTTCTCACAGCCAAATAATAAAATCAATTAGGGAAAAAGGAAATGTTTGAAATTTTCGATTTATTTTCTGTAGAAATAAATACTATCTTCACATTAAATCACTATAAATGAATTGAAAGATAACTTATGTTTAGGAGATATTATCTATGCTGTTAACTGTGGTGGTGAAGCTCATACTGATATCTTTGGAGTCCATTATGAGAAAGATACTAACAAGGTTAATTTATTATTTTTAATGGTTTTCAGAACATTTGAAAATACACTGTAGACCCCACTTCACACCAAAGTTTTAAAGGGACTGTTCTACATAATTTTCAAATTGTTGAGTGTCATTTCTGATTCTCAAAAGTGCCCTTCAAACTTTTGATTTACTAAAAATTGATAATTCAATTGTGGATTCTTTTTGCAAGTGATTTGCGCCTTTATGCCTCAGAGACATGCATGAAATTAACAAAATGCAACACTTTTTAATATAAAAAAAACAGCAATGTTCATCTCATTCTTAGTCAGACCTCCAGGTTTAAAGTTTACTCACTTAGTCACTCGAAATAAAGACTTCAGTCCCCTATATACCATGAATTGATGTTAGTTTAATAAAACATTGAATAAAAAGATTGATATCCAACCTTTGCTAAGATTAATCTGAGTTCTCTTAGGAACATTACGACATAAATATCTTTAGATTAAATTCATCAAGTTTGTAATTAACTTTTCATAATTACAAATCAAGTTTTCATACTTACAACAGATCAAACAAAACTTAGTTAAATAGTTCTGAGTTGGTTAATTATGTTAAATCTGGAATTGTAAATACTGCTACTTAGGTTGGGGTTCCCTCAGATTACGGGAAACAGTTAATGATTGGTCGAATACCCCAACAGGACCAGATCCTTTACCAGACAGAGAGATACAATCCACAAACATTTGGCTATGATATGCCAGTTTCAGGTCAGTTTAGATCCTTTACCAGACAGAGAGATAGAATGCCCTGACTTTGACTATGATATGCCAGTTTCAGGTCAGTTTAGATCCTTTACCAGACAGAGAGATATAATTCCCTGACTTCCGACTATGATATGCCAGTTTCAGATCAGTTTAGATCCTTTACCAGACAGAGAGATAGAATCCCCTGACATTTGGCTATGATATGCCAGTTCCAGATCAGTTCAGATTCTTTACCAGACAGAGAGATAGAATTCCCTGACATTTGGTTATGATATGCCAGTTCCAGATCAGTTCAGATTCTTTACCAGACAGAGAGATAGAATTCCCTGACATTTGGTTATGATATGCCAGTTCCAGATCAGTTCAGATTCTTTACCAGACAGAGAGATAGAATTCCCTGACATTTGGCTATGATATGCCAGTTCCAGATTATTTTAGATTTTTTACCAGACAGAGAGATATAATTACCTAGTTTTGGTATGCTAGTTTTAGGTCGGTTTAGATCCTTTACCAGACAGAGAGATAAAATTCCCTGACATTTGGCTATGATATGCCAGTTTCAAATCAGTTTAGATTCTTTACCAGACAGAGGGATATAATTCCCTGACATTTAGCTATGATATGCCAGTTTCAGGTCAGTTTAGATCCTTTACCAGACAGAGAGATATAATTCCCTGGCATTTAGCTATAATATGTCAGTTTCAGGTCAGTTTAGATCCATTACCAGACAGAGAGATATAATTCCCTGACATTTAGCTATGATATACCAGTTTCAGATCAGTTTAAATCCTTACCCTGACAGAGAGATAAAATCCCCTGACATGTGGCATGGATAAACAAAATGATGTAGGACTTAATTGAAAAAAGGGATTAACCACCAGCCATTTAAGATAAATTTTGTGCAAAAATAGGAATAGACAGGACTTTTAATTGCTTCATTAGTTTTAAAATAACCTAAATATTAGAATTTAATATAACTGACAACAAAAGTAAACAGTTGGTCTTCAATTACAGATGTTCAGATACAAAATAATTTGGATTATTGTAATTACCTGAAGGGGTGTAGCAATAGATGTAATTTCAATAAATAGTATTTATAGTTTCATATTTGATAAGGTGATAGGTATTTTTCTATAAATATTTCACAGAGTTGGACACTAATATTTTCAACTGCAACCACTTTATTATTAATTATGGTTTAATTAAGGAAGTAGTTTTATATAAAATTACATTTTTCCTACTTAGATGATGGAAACTATCTTCTGGTTCTGAAGATGAGTGAGGTCTACTTCAACGCGCCAAATATGAAAGGAAAATAATCAGATTTTTAACAAACAAATATAAAAGGTCAAAAGAAACACCTTATATAACCATCAAAGGGAATCATTGAAGATTAATTTAAATGTTTAATCTTTTATATTATAACCTATTGAGACGTACTGAATTTACTGAAGCTTTCATTCTATGCGTTACCATTTATTAACCATCAAACAATTGATAAAGCCAGAAATTTGAAATTGAATTTGAATGATGTTATTTCTTTTGATTTATGGCCAGCCTAATACTAAATGCATAGAAAATGTATATTTATTCCTTATCTAATAAAAGTCATGCAAAACTTAAGCATTATAATATAATTCAAAATAAAAAAAATGCATAGAAAGGTTCCCTCAAAAGTATATATTTATAAGAATTAGTGTTTGTGATTACAGTAGGACAGAGTTAAAAATAATTATTAATCTTATCCTCTTCAAGTCTAGTTTTGCATTTTAAAAAATGACTGAAAACTAATCTGATTTTATCTCTTAAAGTATTTGACGTGGTGTTAAATGGAGATTTAACTGTTGTCTCAGATCTTGACATATTTGAAAGGGTGAGGGCAGTTTGTTTGTTCATAAAATAAATGGATTAAAAAAATATTTTTTCATGTTTAATTCTTTACTTTGTCAAGGTTGGACGAGGGGTAGCCCATGACGAGTACATAGAGTTTGAAATTGAAGACAACAAGATACTTTATCAGGTTTGAAAAACATGATTTAAATTAGAAATTTAAAATATTGTTGACAAAGTTCTGACAGAAAAATGTGTTCTTCAGGGAGAGGAATCAGAAATACGAGCTGGAATGATCAGGAAAATAATAATAATGATAATTAATAATAATATTAATAATAATAATATTTTAATGATAATTCTTCAACTGTGCTATGAGGTTTCTATGAGGGTAAATAACGCTTAAAAGTTTTCTTAGACAAGCCCAATTTGCGTTAGTAATATTTAAACTATAAATTTTGTTAGATCAAATAGTCTCAGTTTGAAATATCAAATGCAAAAATACAGAAATAAAAAAAATTGAGTTCTTGGGTCAATTCTTTGTAATTTTGTTTTCATTTTTTTGGGTAATCATCATTTGAAGCCTTGTAAAATGAATACATTAAAAGATTTGATTGTGATGAAGATATCAGGAATTAAATCATTTAAAAATAATCCCAACTATTTATGACTTCTCAAACATTTCTGACTGCTTAAAGAGTGAGAAGGGTAAAATTATCTTTTATATTAAATGTCAAAATGGAGATGATACAAAAAATAAAAAGAACTGAAATTAGGTGAATAAAATATATTATTGTCTTAACAGGGTTGAGTTTATCAAGAGCTATAGAGACAACCCTAAAATAAATGCAATTGCTCTAATGAAGGTAATAAAATATTTGTTAAAGGGAGTGTTCGCGAAAAATGAAAGTGGGTATAGGCTTAATGCGATAAAAAAGTGCTTTTGATCGCTAATAATCTTACTTCTATCTGTTGCGTCTATAAGGAGAAAATTGTTAAAAACGTCTCATACCGCATAACTTAGTGCCCATACAAATTGAGAAAATTGCAACATATCACTTAGACCGTAAAAAAATCAATTTAATTTCAAACAAATCATTCAGATATTACAACCTATAGTTAAATTAATTTGTTTTTAATTTGATTATATTTCTTGTCGCTTGCGCAACTATCTAAGAATGCCGCGGACCACTCACATTTATAGAAATCCGTTAAAACGTTTTGTAAAAAAATAAAATATTATAAAATATAAACTATACAAATGTGGCGAAAGATAATCGATGAATATATGTTGTAATATCTGAATGATTTGTTTGAAATTAAATTGATTTTTTACGGTCTAAGTTGTATGTTGCAATTTTCTGAATTTGTATGGGCGCTAAGTTATTCGGTATGAGACGTCTTTAAAAATTTTCTCCTTATAGACGCAACAGATAGCGATCAAAAGCGCTTTTTTATCGCATTAAGCCTATACCCCCTTTCATTTTTCGCGAACACTCCCTTTCAACCAACCATATTTTCAGTGCTTTATTTTGAAAAGTTAGGACAGTGAAAAAGTTTTCCAGCATTTCATTCCTTTTAAACTTTTAACTAGCATTGTATTAAAACTTAAAAATGGAAGTTACTAATTAGACAAACCGGCAGAATTATAATTCGCCATTTTTGGGGAAAATAACTTTAAAAACCTCTGCTCATGCTGTAATGAATATATCTAGGGAAAATTAGAAGATTGGCCCCAATTGGCCCCCCTTCCCCTAGAACCTGAGGAGGAGGAAATTAATGAAGATCTTAAGGTAAGCGCCATTTTCTTATTTATAAAATAAAGCTTTCCGCTCATATGAGAATGAGATCTATATCTAGGGACGCTATGTAATATATATAAGAAAATAAGTATTTAACACATGATTTGAAGTTTTATTGTATCCTTACTTATATATTATATAAGTATAAAAGATGCTGCTGAAAAATGTCCAACATGAAACACAGTGTCTTGCAATAACCAATCTTAATAAACATTAGAACATGTTCTAGACTTATTTTAAGAAGATGTATATATATATATATATATTTAAGAAGATGTATATATATATATATATTTAGAAAATAAGTATTTAAAACATGATTTGAAGTTTTATTGTACATATATATGTAAATGTTAGCTATAGTTGTCCAAACTGCAAGACCAAATTGGCTGAAATTTTAATAGGAAGCCCATGGATGACAAAGGTTTAAAAAATGGATTTTAGAAAAATTTAAATTTTTTCCATTGTTTTTAAAATTCCACTGGCAATGCTGGGCACTTCAGCTAGTATCTGATTTAATCAAAATAATTTTTAAAATATTTTTTAATACTGGGTTATAGTTATAGGTTAGAAAATATTTAATTCTTTCATAAATATTAAAAAAAAAATAGGATAAACAAAATTCCTTATTTTGAAAAGCAATTATATTCTAGACGATTGCTAAATCTAAATTATATTCAGGAATCCACTAGTAAGCGAAGAAACCCCAGTGGTCCCCGTGTAAACGACCCTTATGCAGAGGAAGATTCAAGCTTTCTTCTACCAGTCTTTGTAGCTATAGGAGCATTTATACCAATCCTTGTCTGCTTATGCAAAATTTGAGCTTGTCTTTTTAGTTTAATATGTATCAGTTAGTTTTAATTAATGTGAACTTAAATATTAAATGATATATAAGTTACAATATTTAACCTTTTTCATTGATTTGAGGTAAAATAGCAAAACAAACATTGTTCCCATAACTTTTTTTTTGGAAAGTTATCGTAATAATTAGAAAATAATACCTTAATTTCAATCTAAAACCCATCATACAATAGTGTAACATTTATGCCATTTACTTTTCAATTGATTTCTGCTTATTTATGACGTATAAATATCTCATAATTGAATGATAGAAACTATCATAAGCTAAAACAGAAATTCAACAATATTAAACAAAAACTGTTCACTCTGGTATGGGACCAATTTCTATCTAAGATCATCGAAATATAAAGGGCATTTTTTCAGTTGTGAAACTTTTGTATACTTGTTATTATTTGTCTGGCTGTTTATTATATCATCTCTTTGCTCCCAGTATTATACAGAAGTCAGAACTATTGAGTTGTGAATCTTGGGATCAAGCATTGATCTCAAGTCTCCATCATTTGATTTCTCTTTGATCATACCCTGCAGGGATAAATTCAAGCTTTTATCCACAGATTTAAAAGTACCCGCATGGATTATCGAGATCAAGTATTTAAGATAAATGATACTTCACATTTCCGACCTCTGTTCTAATTGGATCTCAACTTTACAACAAATAAACTTGTTTTTAATAAAGAAAAATGTCTCCATTTGTTAACAATTATATTCCATCCCATTAGCTTTATATCAAGATGCAAAAACGTTTTGAATCAAGAGACTTGAGATGCAAAACAAAATTATAAATTATCAACTGATCCATTATACAACTCATGAACAAAGTACTTAAACATCACCCAGGAATCATAAGTGAAACTAACCTTTTATTCAATCTATGAAAGTTCAATAAATCTAAATGGTTTCTAGTTTTCTTGAGTCTTTACTACAAACTCGAATGTTCTGATTTCTATATTTCTGTAACCTGACGGTGTAAACCTTTGACATTTCAAATTTAATTGTATTGATTTAACAAAATTAATAGTTTGAAATAGCTAAAGTCTAAGACTTAAATTGCAAAAATATTAGGATTAGAAAATCAGAGTTTGTGGCAAAGACTCAATTCCTTTGTAACACTATGTGTGGAGTGCCATATATGTAATTGCTTATTGTACAAATTCTTAAAAGAAATTTTATAATCTGACCATGCTTCATTTTGTTGCAGGTTTTATTCTCTTTTAGTCTCTTAGTTCTAATCCTCGACCTTTAAATTTCATTTTAAACTGGTATTCATCTTAACCTTTCATAGTTTAAATTCATTGTAGTATATTCTTGAAATTCAATACCTTCTTTCAAATCATGTAAATGCCATTGATTAACTTTAAAATGTGAAAATATCTAAATTCAAGAAATTTCTGTTTCTTTCTCTCATGGTCATGGCAGTTCTATTTTTTTGTTTTTACTTAGAAGTTATGATTGTTGTTGTCGTTGTTATTTTGTTGAAATAAACAATTAAGTTTGAAACCTTTAAATCTTAGTTTTCAGACGTGTATGAAAATGATTGGAAAACTTGTAACACTATTACTAAATATTGTATTTCTACAATATATGATGGTGGAGCCCTTCCCTCTGTTTATTCTGCAATCATTGACATATCAGGTAGAAACTAGTCCGGGTTAAAGCGAATCACAGGATCCTTTATTTTAGAATATTAAAGGAACACTGTCTTTGTCACAGGTTCTTAATCCCTATATCTTTGCAACCTAACCTTTGTACCAAAGATATTTTACACTATGAATTTTGTTAAAACAAATAATCATAGTTTTGGATATCAAAGGTTTACACCATCAGGTTGGAAAGATATACAAATTAGAAATTTTGACTGACCAAAAAAAAGAAATAAGAAAATAAACAGTAATAATGTGAAAATAACATTTTGCAGGACCAGAACTAGCCACAACTTTTGTGTCGTGGGTCTCGATTACTTAAATTCCTCTTTGATTCCTGTGATTTTCATACCCTGCAGGGATCAATGCTTGATCCTAAATTTATAAGTACCCGCATTGAATATTGAGATAAGGTGTTCAAGATTAACGATACTTCACACAAAAGTTCCAACCTCTAAACACCTAAATAATGTTTTAAAGCAATGGATCAGTTTAATAATCAAGAGCAATAAATACCTTGATTACCTTGTAAGCCGCTTGCAAATAATACAGGCAATACAATTAAGTGATTACTAAATCAATGCACGTAACCTGACAAATCGCAAAATCAAAAAAAAATTCTTGATGTAATTTGTCTGCAGCATGGGTGTATTCAGGAATTTGTCCAGGAAAGGGCTTAAATTTTTTTTCTTTCCATGGGGGGCTCAGCACCCCTTGGGGCATGAAAACCCCCTGAAATCAATAGATTTCACTGGTCAAGGGGGGCTTAGCCCCAATAGCCCCCCCCCTGAATACGCCTCTGGTCTGCAGCACAAATCACCTTAGGCTATTCAAATATTTTTTAAATAGAAGTAATGCTAAGTAAGATTAAATTAGTAGTAACAGTAAATGTTTCATGATTATTTAGCAGAATTAGAATCTTTAAAAAAAGATAAAGCAATATGCAAGGAAATTAAGGAAAGATCAAGTTTGAAATATAATTATACAACAAAAATGGTAAATTAATGGAAAATTTAAAAAGTATTTATGTACCAGGGTATGTTGCTGCTGTGTGTCAGTTCTGTAGTTACTTATTGTTTTAAAGGTATATCCTTCCTTAACCAAACAAATTCTTAACTCATTATATTTATTTTTAAAATTATTGTAATTTGTAAAAAAATACATTAATTATCCCAAACAAATTAATTCATTTTTGTATTTTGGTCTTTTTTTGTAGAAACACCGCTATAGGTTTAATAAATTATCACTGTTGATTACCTAAAAGCGCCCTTGTCAATTTTTGTATTGTTTGTCACAATGCTTAGGATCCTGATCCGGATCCGTTGGATCTGCAAGATTTTGGCTTCCTGGATCCGGATCCGGATCCGCAAAAATATGCGGATCCACGGATCCGGATCCAAGGGGTAAAATATCAACCAAAACCTGCAAAAAACACCTTTTTTACTTCTAAATCCAAAATCTGAACTTTTGAAAAAAAGAGAGATTATAAAAATTTCATCATTTCTGAATGATTCATCAAGTTTTAGGATAAAAATATGCGAAAAAAATAAAACAAAAAATTTGAAAATTATTTTTTGTTAAAAAGATGCAGTAAATCTTATAGAAATGACCTGGATCCGGATCTGGATCCGGATACATTTTTTCCAGTGCGGATCCAGGATCCGGATCCGCATAAAAATTAAATGGATCCTAAGCACTGGTTTGTCAGTTGAAGCAATTTCAAAATATACAATTCTCAATCTTAACAACAATGATTTTAATGAACAGAATATAACTTGCTTTAAAAAACTAGATTTATTTTCATTGAAACAGCTTTCCTTTCTTCAAGTTGAAAACATTAAAATGTTACAAAAAGTTACAAAAACCATAAAGTTTGATTTCAAATCAAAAATTTTCATTTCTTTATTTTAGTCAACCCAAGATAAAACTGTGAACATTTTACAGAGATAGACAGAAACAATTTACAAAACTAGATATATTGAATGTGTATGTAAATATAAAAACTACTTCAGAAAATATTATCTACAATTGTTTGTACATTGAAACTAAAAATATTTAAATATTCAAATCTGACTCAAATCTTTTAAATATTTAAATATTCAAATTCAGACTCAAATATTTGTCTGAAATTTAAAACTTCTGCAATGATGATCAAAGATGACCTTTCCTGTAACATTCGATTTCTTGAAAACATTGTCAGCTTATTTTAGAATCTAGATTTGAAGCAATTCTACGCAGTGTAAGCTATTCCATGGCTGTATTCATATCTATCATTTCCTGGATACTTCTTATACCAGTGGATGAAGGTAGGATCAATGAAAATTAAGGTTAAACGTCTATAAATACCATGACAGGATTACAGGGTGACTGGCCAAACAGGATTACAGGGGGACTGGCCAAACAGGATTACAGGGTGACTGGCCAAACAGGATTACAGGGTGACTGGCCAAACAGGATTACAGGGTGACTGGCCAAAAAGGATTACAGGGTGACTGGCCAAATATGTTTGCCAAACAGGATTACTGGGTGAATAGCAAAACATGTGTTCCTAACAGGATTACCGGGTGAGCACTATACATGTTAGTAAGACAGAACAACTGGGTGACTAGCCTGCTTGTTTGTAATTCTAATAATATAAGAGTTTATTAACCATTCTTAGGTCTTTTTGATGAATTGAAAGAAAGATTGATTTTAACAGTTTTCATTATTTTTTTCAATGAATTTTACAGAACATTTTAATTCTAAATTAGACACTGGTTGAAAAAAATCTTGCTTTTAAATGAAAAGAATGGTGTCTCTTTAGATGGTTTGTGGACGATTAAAAATCATTTCTTTCACACCTTAAACACAATATACTGCATTGTTTGCATCTACGCTACTCCTCAACAATGGAGGAAAAGGTAAGAAAAATAAAAAGCTATATCAGCAAATATATAACAAAAAGCTTTTTTTTTTACAGGGATTGGAAATACCCACTTCTGTATGGAATACTTTATGTCTTGTACAATATTTTACAACAAAATAAAGGTAAAAGTTTATTTTTTAAATACATTGCTAACTTTTGAAATAATTTTCACCACCACTAACTATTTACATTCTGTTGATGAGAATATCAAAATTTCAACCAATTTAATTCATTTCAGAAAAAAAGCATTCTTATCGTAATTTTAAATATATGTGCTGCCTTTTTACACAATATATTTTTTTATTTTTTTTTTAATAGGTCATTCGGCAATATACCCTTTTCTAGACTTTGTAAATAATTACTATCTAGGTAACAAAAAAAAGTATAATTTTTTTTATTAAAAAAATATTTAATTTAAAACAAAATTTTTCTTTAGCTTGGTTAATAGTGGGCCTTTCAGCAGTATTAATACCATCATGTCATCTAGGAACTTGTTTGAGAGAAAATATAAAAGTTTAAATTCTTTCAATTTGGGATTTTAAAATATTAACAAAAAAGAATTGATTTTTTTTGATTTTCCAGATTTGTTCAAAGTTTGCTATAAATGCGTTCACAAAAGTTTTAAATAAATTATTATTAATAAAAAATCTTTTTAAAAAATCAAACTTGTGGTTTTTAGGCCTTTGCTCTTCAAACAGTAAACTCTGGAGAAACTAGTTTAAAGGAGATATTGTAAGAAAAATATGTAAATGAAATATGTAATAAAAACAGATGAACTGTATTATATTTATTTAGTGTTTGTGAAGATTGGAAATCAAATAATAATGGAAAGATTAGCATATCTTTAATATATATGTAAATTAAACCCTAAGTTAGGAACGCTGAATAACTTTTATAAGAGTAGTAGAAATATAATCTATCTCTTTTATTTCTTATATTTTTAATATTTTAAACATGTTGAATTAAAACAAATAACAAACTAGTACCTGTTTTTAATTATTTATCCCCCCCCCCCCAGAAAAAGACAAGGTCTAGATCTACAAGGCATGGAGGTGGAATTTTTAAAGGTCTTCCCATTTTTGAAGTTTTTTTTTTGCTTCTTTGTATCCAATAAATGTCAAACCGGCTGAACCGATCAGGCCCAACATTTTTGAGGCAACTCACATCAACACAGGGAAGATTTAGAAATGCTCAGAGTTTTGATTTCGTAAAATTTAAAGGTCTACGAAAAAAATATTATTAAATCAGCAACCATTTTTTTAAATGTTTTATATTGCACAAAGAGAAAATGCTTTGAAAGTCTAGTATATTTGGAAAATGATTATATTTAGTTCTGTGATAAAGTAACTGAACCCCCAGTAAAAAAGATATAAAAAGCATTAAAATATCATATTTATTTGTGATTGTTTAAAATTGAACTGCAGCAGACATCTTGAACATGATACAAATACTAGTAAGAGAGAGAGGCACAACTGCAAACTACCATAGAATAATTATTTTCTTGTGATGTGATATGCAGATCTTAACCCTATAAAAGCTCCAGAGTCTCAATCTATTTACTTATATCACAATAGTTTCAGTAGAAGTAGATATTTCCATTTACTGATAGTGCTGAATGAAGGATTCATAACTCTAATTGGATAATGAGATAGATTGAAAGATAGATGTTACCACTGTACTATTTCTTTTGGTTTAGAATAGACAACAAACACATGACTGAACCCTGATTGGATCAGGCGCTAATGGACTCTGCATATAGGACTAGGAGTGATACAGCCGGAGGGGGTCATGAGGGAGACTGGTTTTTGTCACACTCCTCTTAAAATGCCTTTTGTTTGAAGATGAGACATGCTTTAATAAGTCACAACTTAATTTATTTTACCTTCAAACGAATTTATATCATGGTACTTCATCAATCTAAGGATTTTTTGGTAACTAATAATTTTGTAACTATAATTTTATAACTGAACAATTTGGTAACCAACATTTTAGTAAACAATAATTGGATAACTTAACAATATGGTAATTCTAAAAATTGGTAACCTGGTAATCTGACATTTTGGTAAAACTCATATTATGGTAAAATATCTATGATGGTACCTGACGATTTGGCAACAAAAAAGTCGAAAATTTTGTATTTGAAATAGCTGGAACGAAAATGTTTGTTACCAAATTGTTAAATCACAAAAATGTTGGTAACCAAAATGTCAGGTTACCAAATTGTCAAGTTATCCAACCATCAATTTACCAAATTACCAAACACTGCTAAATGTTGCCCTCTCCCCCCTCCTCCCCCTCCCTCTTGATTGAATATGTTGTGAGAAATTTTACAATCAAGTGTTAAGAGAAATGTTTCTAAAGCCAAATATTTGAATCAAATAACAAATATCTGATTGAAGAAACAAGAGATAAAAATCTTACAAAATATATATTAAAATGTCGAAGACTCCCCCCCCCCTGCTGCATCTACACACACAACAGAATACAAACCAAATAAAGACAATTTAGCCAAATTTGGGGTAAAATAGGTTTAAACATTCTCTGGACCGAGGGCCGGGGCTGAGCCAGGCTTGGGAGCCAAAAACAGTGGAGGGGAGGGTGTGTGGATAGAGATAGGCATCTAAACACCGGAGAAAAAGAGATTAAAATGGGACGAAAAAAGCCGTACGCGCCCATCTCTAGGTGAGGTACAGGAAAATCTATCTTATTTTAACCCTGAAAAGGATGGGAGGGGGGAGGGTATAACCGCACCCCCCCCCCCTTAAATAAACATTACAGTAAAGGTTTGGAGATTCAATACATTTAGTTTTGAATTCAAGGCCAGCTAATTGAGAAGACATTTGTCATTCTTATTTTAATGGTTTTGATATAAAAGTAATTTTTTTTTAACAATCAAGAATAATTGTCTGCTCTACTCAAAATGGTAAGTAAGATTTTTTGTCAAAAAAAGATAAATGCCGACACAAAATTACTAAAAGTTTTTTAATATTAATATTAAAATATTTTTAATAATTTAAAAAATNCTGAAAAATACCGGTTTCTCAATTAAAGTTGATAAAAGGAATAAGAGCCTAGACTACAGAGATATGTTTCTCAGACTTATAAAGGTATGTCTGGGGGCCAGAAATATTGTATTAGGCCAGTGTGGGGGGAGGGCGCACAATTTAAAATAATTCTATCTTAAAAAAAACTGTGTTCTAAAGATTTTTCCTTGCAGTTGTTACATTTTTTATGTCAATTATTTAATTACGTTAATACATTGCACTGAAAAGTTACTTAAATGGTAAATAATCTTTGTCTAAAAATTTTAATTAGATTTAGTTAACGTGGGACGGTACAAATCCAAGACTTACAAACGTACTTATAAATGTACCCGTCCGAAGTTTGTACTAGCCTGACGTTTTTTCTAATCCGGCGTTAGTGCCAGTCTGACGTTTGTACCAGACCGACGTTCGTAAGGCCGACGATGATTGTACTATCGGACCTTTGTACCGTCCAACGTTTGTACTGTCCGACCTTTGTACCGTCCAACGTGTGTACAGTCCGACCTTTGTACCGTCCAACGTTTGTACAGTCCGACCTTAGTACCGTCCAACTTTTGTACTGTGCGACCTTTGAATCGTCCAACGTTTGTACTGTCCGACCTTTGTAGCGTCCAACGTTTGAACTGTCCGACCTTTGTACCGTCCAACGTTTGTACAGTCCGACCTTTGTACCCTCCAACGTTTGTACTGTCCGACCTTTGTACCCTCCAACGTTTGTACAGTTCGACCATTGTACCCTCCAACGTTTGTACTAGTGCCTGAAAGGTTCTTAGTATTTTGATTCAGACTGGATTGAGCATAATAAATAAATGGCTTTCAACATTAACGGAAAGTTGGCCAGGCCTACTCACGAGTCATGGATGATGATATATGAACATTCTATTCAGTGCAGGTCAATGTAATAAACAAGATAATAAATGAGATTATGTTTTAGGGAACCTTTTCCGTCAAACCCAGGAAACTTTTTGGTAAGTTTAAAAAGAACATTATTACTTGCTTAAAAATCTGGAAACACTTTAAGAGATTTTCGCTCCCTTTCACGGCAAGAAAGTTTAATTTTTTGTTTTCTATACCACAATTTGTACTTTTAACATCATAACACATAAACAATTTAGCATATTTCATTATTGGAAAATTATTCAAAAAATTGTTTCAAATTTCAACCGGCTTTAAACACACCTCTTGTCAATCATGTATAAATGTCGGTTCAGCCGTTTTGACGTTTATTATTGAACCAAGAATGTTGAATTAGTTGGGGAAAAATGGATCCGTTTTACGAATATTAAAATATTTTTAATAATTTAAAAAATTTTAATACATATGCATCCCGGGTATTCTCAACCTTCAGATTAGTTATGGAGAATTGGACACCTTTTCAAGAACCGAAATTCTTGAGATATTTAACAATGATGTACTTTTATATATTTCCGACCCGAATACAGCTTATCATCAATGGAAACCACGCAGCAAGAACGTGTTTAAATTTGAATAAAAAAGGGAAAGTGGTAAGGGACGGCGGGTTCATAAGGGGACATTTTAAAATTAAAAATGTTTCTTTCAAAATTCGAATTTTTTTCCAAATTGTTTTAAAATTGTACAGACAACCCAGCTAACTCTTGAACCCTTTGACCGATTTGCATCAACTTTGGTTGCTGAATTCAGTAGAACAGAAGAAATGTTTTTAGCTATATAGATTTAGTAGTTAAAAAAAATGAGATGTTCGACTAATATTAAAGGCAAAGCTGGTTTCCCAAACTAGTAACAACTAATACTAGACACTAGTTTGGAAACCCTGCTTTGCCTTCCGCTACACTGAGTTATTATGATCGGACTGCAAACAAACACACAGACAAACAGAGATTACTGTTTTATATACATACCTCTATAGATGTCATTCATTTTATTCTAGATCAAAAACAGATTTTCCAAAAAAGGGAAATCTGATTGATTTATGATTATTTAACATAGGTTTTAAAACAACAACGTTTCTTTTAACACAGATAATGCAGTGAAAAATATTATGAAATCCATTATTTTCTTTCTTATCTTTCTATGTGTCATTTACAAACTAAAGTACAGACACATTTGTCATATATGTATGTATATTGTATATATATAACTAACCGTGGCAGACACACAATTGGGGTTTGGTGTTCAAAGTTTTAATTGTGAAAATTTAGACTTTTTCTCTCTTTGAAATTATTTGATATTTGGTTTGATATTTTTTAATCTATATTTCGAGTATGTTAAATTTTTATTTAACATACTTGAAATTATTTATTAAATTTATTACACTCACACACACATAAATATTATATAGTATATACGTATATTAAAATATATATTTATATATGATGTAATAAATTTAATAATTTAAGTACAAAAATATATTTAAAGCGTCAATATATTTGCCAAAATTCACAAAAATAAAAAAATATAAATGTCCAAAAAATTGGCTGAATTTTTTTTATTTTAAAGATTAGAAATATGTTTGTATTGTATTCCCCTGATCTATCAGCTGAAAAATACCGGTTTCTCAATTAAAGTTGATAAAAGGAATAAGAGCCTAGACTACAGAGATATGTTTCTCAGACTTATAAAGGTATGTCTGGGGGCCAGAAATATTGTATTAGGCCAGTGTGGGGGGAGGGCGCACAATTTAAAATAATTCTATCTTAAAAAAAACTGTGTTCTAAAGATTTTTCCTTGCAGTTGTTACATTTTTTATGTCAATTATTTAATTACGTTAATACATTGCACTGAAAAGTTACTTAAATGGTAAATAATCTTTGTCTAAAAATTTTAATTAGATTTAGTTAACGTGGGACGGTACAAATCCAAGACTTACAAACGTACTTATAAATGTACCCGTCCGAAGTTTGTACTAGCCTGACGTTTTTTCTAATCCGGCGTTAGTGCCAGTCTGACGTTTGTACCAGACCGACGTTCGTAAGGCCGACGATGATTGTACTATCGGACCTTTGTACCGTCCAACGTTTGTACTGTCCGACCTTTGTACCGTCCAACGTGTGTACAGTCCGACCTTTGTACCGTCCAACGTTTGTACAGTCCGACCTTAGTACCGTCCAACTTTTGTTATATATATATACCCAGATTTGTCTAGAAACTAAACTTTCTCATTAAAGTGAATCTTCTAAAATTAAAAGCTTCTAACCAAGTTTCCCAGTTAAAATTTGAGGCAAATCCGTAAAAAGGTTCCTGAGTTAAGATCACCCATGAAAACAAACAGACACCGAGACAGAACAACAGAGATTACTACTTTATATAAGAAGTGTATTACTTATATGCATATATTGTCACTTTGCACTTTATATTTAAAAAGATATGATGTATAATATATAAAAGCCAGGTTATTGTTTAAAGCGTATCGAATTGCAGGATGAAAGACTTTAAATAAACAATTAACAATGATTTAAATTTCAATGGACTACTGGAACTTTGTTTATTTCTAGAAAACTCAGCAAGAAATATAAGAATGGGATCTTCCGTTAGCACAGCTTCAGAGCACCCCGTGGATTCACAGGAAACCAACATATTTATTAATAAAAAACAATTTAAGATAATTCTATTAGTTTTTAATCGTTTGGGGTTTGATAGCAATTAATATAATTAAATTTTTTGTAATAAAGTAATTTCAAAATGGTAGTTTCATTCATAATAATAATTTTTCATTTTATAACAATCAATATTTATGTTGTTGTTTACAGATGGAGGAAGTTACAAGGTACGAATATGCTTTTATTTCATTACTAAGAACTAAACCGTCCTTTAGTAAGTTTGATTGTTAAAGAGCTTTAAAAGTTCTTGTCTGTGGTGACTGGTGAATTTTCTTAAAGGGGCTGTTCATGTATTTTGATAATGTGAGAGGTACCAATTATTGATGAAAGGACTCAAATCATGTATATCACAGATTCACGTCCCAAATTTCAGATATTTGTCCTTATTCGCTTTATTTTAAACATTTAATATTTCTGTTCACATCTCGTTTTGTGCAGATAGAGAAATTATGATGAATGATGACTATTGCTATTTTATATATTTTGATAATTTTCGAAAAAAAAGATTTCCTTGTTTTTCTGATTAAAAATTTATAGTTTTCTTGAAGGTTTCTCTTTTCAAATAATGAAGGAAAATAATAGAATTCAACACGTTTTAATGGACTGTTAAATTAGTTTGACTTCCCAATAAAGGAAAGTAGCATGTCCTATTCACAACAGTATCTTTATCTGAGCAACTATGAGGAACATATCCTCATTCTTCAATACTTAATTCACTTTTACAGAGAAATCACAATTGCAAATTATCAATTTTGAGATAGACCAACAAAAAGATATGTTATGTTTTTGCCCATACAAAGGATTTGAGGATATGGTTGTAAATCAAGCAAGCTCTAAATTAAGTGTCACAATTCACGAATGGTGAATCAGATCCCATCCCACTTTACATGAAATTATTTCATAAGCAAACCCAAAGCCAAGAGAAGAAAATGTTTAATTTAAACAATGGTAAAACATACAGAAAACTCAAGAATAAAAAAGTGCCTTGCATTAGGTTTTGGCCAAGCTTAAAAAAAGTTTTACAATTCGGGAATTGTAAACGGCCAATAAAGATCTGTTATTTGTTAATGAAAGTTTGTTACGATTGATGATTAACGTTACTTCAGTGAGATTCTGAGGGCGGTGGCTAGGATTGTCGAGGAGAACAAGCTCGTCTGCAACAAGTTCCCGATACAAGAGAAGGTTGTGGAGTTTAAGCATCCAAAGGACCTTGGTAGGAGGACACTATTTTACAAACTTTAAAAGTTGTGTACTTTGGGAGTAAAACATGAAAATTAGAAACTTTAAAAATTTGTAAAGTTTTTTTGCAAAGACAATTCTGTGAAAAGGAAACATCTAAGCAAAGAATATTGCAAATAATAAAATGAAAATTAATTAAATAATTAAAACAATTTCTAATTTTAGAAAATATTCTTCCATTGAATATAGAGAGAGACGGTGTTGAAGATAGTAATCTAGGAAGGATTTATAAACAAAAACCCACTTACTTCCTTAAATGTTTTAGTTTTTACAAACTTTTTAAACTTCTTTTATACACGATTCAAGCGTTTCTTTGGTTCACCCCCCCCCCTCCTCTTCCTCTTCCTCCTCCTACAAACATTTGTTTAATGAATCATCTGAACTAGACGAACTTTGCCAGAAGATTGTGGATTTGAGTGTGAAAACCTGTCATCCATATTTCTTTAATCAGGAAAATATTAATCAATTAATCAATCAATGTCAGAGAAGACAGAAAAGTTTTAACCACGATATTAACTGTGATCTTGCCAAGCTACATTTAATGCAAAAAACGTTAAGGGTCGACCCTTTACTTGGTAGTCCAGACGGGACAGTACACGTGAATGCATTGTATATTGTATTCTGGCTCGGCAGTGGTGTATATTAGTTGTGAGACTCATATTTTGCCCCCTCCCCCTTTTCAGAATCATATTTTTCCCCCAATTTCCCTTGCCTCTTCCCCTTTTCCATTCCCTCTTCCCTTTTTTCATTCCCTCTTCCCCCTTTTTTCTTCCCTTTTCCCTTCCCTTTCCCATTCCCTTTTCCTTCACCCTTTTATCTCTTTTTCTTCATGCCGGCAATTGCATCGTTTTAAGATGAAAATCCGATTGTTATAATTACTTGTCAGATAAAGGTTCAGAGGGTTCGTATAAATCCAGTCAGCTATGCAAATTGTGGATAAATTTAATTTTTTTTTAATTGGTTCGACTTTTAAGTTTCACAACGCCACACCCTTAGGTTTTACCGTACAATTTATATATTTTTTGTAGCCCTAGACATGTACCACATCAAGCTTGTTCTAGCGTAAGTTGAACAGAAATAATTAGTAAGATGCTGATAGATTTATATGCATGAGATTGTGCACACTGTGGATCACTGTGGGTACCATTTTTATTTAATAATATAAAAAGTCCCATGGAAGATAAATGTTTCTTTGATTAAATTGATTGTATTCTCAGCTGTACCATGGGGTAGATGAGTATGGTCTAGCAGCAACATGGCTTTCAGGTTTGAATATTCAGTTTTCCTAAACCATCCCAGTTCCCAACCAGAAACAGAAATAACGGAAATTATACGTGAAAAAAGTGGAAAATAAATGGAAGAATTTTTTATTTTAGAGGCTCTGAATACCAACAACCACACGTTCGAGGTGTCCCCCGCCTTCATGGTCATAGAACAGGCCTTGATCAAGTACATCACCAACCTCTTTGGGTGGGGGGACCAGGTACTCAGTTAAAGGAGATTTGAAAGAAACAAAGCGAATATCAATATCATAGAAAATTGAAATAAGAGAGCAAAATAAAAAAAATTCTTCCATTTATTTACATTTCTTTTACATGTTTTCTACCCCCTCCCCCCCAAAAAACTTTAAAAATAAAATTTCGCCCCCCCCCCTGACAAAAATGCTAGTTGCGCAAATATTTGTTGCTCAGATTTTTGAAGTTTTTTATAAAAGAGCCCCTAGCTAAAAAATGGGGGTTGAAAATCCTATAATAAACGATAATAAAAATTTGACTTATTTTAAAGTTGAATAATTTAACGTAAGGTTTTATGAATATCTATACAGTCCGTTTAAAGTATCTAAATTATGTTAAAATCCTGTGCAATTTTCGAATTTAAGTTTCCAAAACAAAATCTTCCAAAATTGACAATCTGTTTAGGCCGATGGTATATTTAGTCCTGGAGGAAGTATATCTAATATGTACGGGATGGTTTTAGCTCGTCAGAACAAATATCCGGATCTAAAAACCACCGGTAATTTTCTTCACATCTCAGCCCTGACTTCTCCGGAATGATGGTTGATTGTTTGTTTGTTTGTTTGTTAATTAACATATAGAACTTGTGTAGTGATGAGCAAGGTCAATTTCTACATCACTGAATTAAGTTTCTCTCTCTCCCTTTAATTTAAACATTTTCTTAAACTCTTCCTTAATCCATTTCTTAAACTTTTCTTTAAACCGTTTCTACTAGTTTGGGGTGTTATCCAATGGACAAAGCTATATCTATAATCTAACTGTAATTTTTACATGAATGTTATAAATATATCAAAATAGTATTGAAAAATAGGACAATTTACATTCCAACTTTTGAATTCAATTACATTCATAAATTTTTGTAATTGTTACCAGGACTTTTCGGTCAAAAACCTTTAGTTGCCTTTACCTCTGAGGAAAGTCATTACTCTATAAAAAAGGTAAAAAAAATTTTGTTGTCAGGAAGAACATTTCAATTAGCATAAAAAGCGCAAGTTGTAAACGTTTCAAATCAAATCAGACTTTAAAGTGTCATTTGTGTTCTATAGGTCCCAAATCTCGACTTTCCTGAACCGACTACTCAAAGTCTCCAATAGAGATGTGCAAAATGATCGAAATTTTTGAGAACAAACGAAATTTTTTAAAAACGAAAAAAATATCACTATCGCTTTTTTACTAAACGAACAAGTTTTCAAAAAGATTTAGAAAAAAACTATAGTTTTTTACGAAACGAACGATTCTTTGTAACAACTTTTTAAAAAACGATAGTTAACTAACTAACTAACGATATTTTAGAAAAAATTCAGGAAAAACCGATCGTTTTTTTACTTAACGATCGTTCAGTGAGTAAACTAATGAGATAGATGGAAAATTATTGTTAATTTTGAGAAGGAACGAGTTTGGGTCGTTCACAAACATTGAATGAACGAAATAAAAAATACAGAGTCAGGATGAATAATTTCGAAAGATAATTTTACTTTGATCAAACTTATATTTTCCTTCGTTGCTTATTTTTAACATTTAAAATTTTACAAATTTTAAATGTTAAAAACCTGTAGGGGTTTTTATGGAGTCCCCTGAAATAAAAAAAACGTAAAAACCTAAAAAAACGAGTCATTTAGATTATAGGAGATGTCAATATAATAGTTTACATATGCTGCTTAGCTTATTAAAAATGTTTCAAATGCCTTATATAACAGAAATCTATAACAGAAATCTAAAATCTCGCTTAATTTCTTCAACAGGCATTTAATCTAGCTAAATATTTATACTTCAAACAAAAATTTCAAATGTGTACTCCATTTTGTTTAGAAATATTTTTATAAGTATAATTCAAATTCAGCTCTTGAAAAATCTTCTCATTTAATGTTAAAATATTTGAACTAAATCCTGGTTCCACGAAATATAATTTTTCAAAATATAGGGAGCAAGCTGGTTAGGAATAGGGATGGACAACGTTATTAAAGTAGAAACAGATCAAGGTAAATACATTAAAATGACAAAATAATTGTAAGAAAATGAGAGAACAAATGGAAGAAAATGGGAGAACAATTGGAAGAAAATGGGAGAACAATTGGAAGAAAATGGGAGAACTGCAATTGGAAGAAAATGGGAGAACAATTGGAAGAAAATGAGAGAATAATTGGAAGAAAATGGGAGAACAATTGGAAGAAAATGGGAGAACACTTGGAAGAAAATGGGAGAACTGCAATTGGAAGAAAATGGGAGAACACTTGGAAGAAAATGGGAGAACACTTGGAAGAAAATGGGAGAACTGCAATTGGAAGAAAATGGGAGAACAATTGGAAGAAAATGGGAGAACAATTGTTAGAAAATAGGAGAACAATTGGAAGAAAATGGGAGAACAATTGGAAGAAAATGGGAGAACAATTGGAAGAAAATGGGAGAACAATTGGAAGAAAATGGGAGAACCAATTGGAAGAAAATGGGAGAACAATTGGAAGAAAATGGGAGAACAAATGAAAGAAAACGGAGTAATGTTTTAAATCGAACTTACCACTTCAACAAAAGATACCACTTAAAATTACATTTTCACTTTACAGTCCATTTTAGGAGAATGATAAACCTATTTCTAAATTTCAGGTGGGAATATGAAACCAGAAGCTCTGGAAGCCGCCATCTTGAAATCAAAATCCGAGAACAAGGTAATTTTAATTTCTGATTTCAAGATTTTTGGGACAATATCACTTGAATGGCTTAAAAAAAATCGGAAATGATTTTCCATTTTAGGAACAATTTTTCTTTTTTAGGAACCGTTTTTTGTGAATGCAACGTCTGGTTCTACCGTTACTGGAGCATATGATGATCTAGGAAAATACTTATTTTTTTTCTTCAAAAATTAGATGAAATCTTAAATTGCTGTTACTTAAATTTTTTAGATATTATTTAAAATGCTTAAATCAAACTTCTAAGAAATGTTGATAGTAACACTTTGTGAAAATAAGTTTTAAAACTTTAAGAATTGAAAATTTAAGTATATTGTATTCAGAAAAAATACAGAAAGTGTGCACTAAACATCAAGGGAAAAATTCATAAAATTAGTGTTATCTTTAAAAGCAAAAACTAAACTTAATCCGAAATTTCTTTTATGCATTTTTTATAAAGGCAAAATACAACTTATAAAGAAAAAAACTTAGTTTGATTCAATTTTGACAACTCTTAAAGAAAAAAATTAAGTTTGGTTGCTCTCAGTTTAAAATTTAGGGGAGGGGGAAATACTATTTTAGACTGGAAGGTTTCCATTTTGGTGTTTTCATCGGGCCTCACAAAATATACAAATTTCCTTTCCCTATTAAAATCCTCACAAAGTGTAACATATCACAAATAACCCCAGTTAGATTGTTATGAATATCCCTCCAGTTTGGTTGCACGTGGACGCCTGTTGGGGTGGATCTGTCATTTTCTCAAAGAAAAGACGACATTTAATGAAGGGATCTGAGCTTGTGGACTCCATAGCGTGGAATCCACATAAGATGATTGGTGCTCCACTTCAAACCTCTCCATTCATAACAAGGTAAAAGGCTTTCATTGAATTTTTCGTCTTGTACTTGAAGAAAATCCCCATGAGCAAAAAAAAAACGCCACACTCCGTAAATGTTGCGATAATGTGATGAATATTAAAGATTATTTTTTTTGCAATTCGAATGTGATATTTAAATTTTTTTTTTAGACGAAAACACTTTTTATATAAAATACTAAATCTTCCTTTTTGCTCTTTCATCTTTTATGTATGAACAAAAACTATTTGGACTTTTTCATAAGGCTTTGTGTTGCAAAGATCCAACCCTTTATTCTTCCTTCGTAAATATATATTTTTAAAGCAAAAAAACTAAAAATTGATGAAATCCCTGTTTAAGGCACAAGGGTCTGCTGCACCAGGCAAACAGTGCCAATGCTACTTATCTGTTTCAGCAGGTAACTAAAATGCTTGACTTTTAAAAAATAAAAGAATACAATTTTTTGGGATGTTTTCGACCAAAGTTCTTTTTTTAAATCTAAAAACCTAGGCAATTTGGGTCCTACTTCCAAAAAAAATACAACCCCCCCCCCACTAAAAATTTTCATGATTTTTTTTCTTTGGAATAAAAGTTTAAAAAGTTTGTGTGAAAGTTTCTTAATCGTCTAAAGTTAAATAAGGTTTGAGCCTTAACACAAAAATAATAATTAAAACTTCAAAAGTGCATACAAATAAAATTTTCATGCTCTCAAAAACATTTTTTTTATCGCCCCCCCCTCTTGCTACCCTCCTTACCCTATCAGTAAGACCTTAAATTAAACGTTTTAAGTATTTAAAATTTCTTAAGATTCAAATTTTTATGAATATATTATACAGGCTATTAAAATTAAATATTTGCAAATTTTGCACTTGAACTTTAAAACTAAGATTTAAATTTAAAGATTTTTAAGTTGGATATTTGAAGTTTTGGTCAGATTTGCAACATGCAATTAGAATGCGCAACTTTTTTTAATTAGATTGATTTCTATATTAACCAGTTGGTATACATATAAAAGAATAACCACAGGGGGGGGGGGGGGGGAATTTTAAAGAATGAAAAATTTGATATTTTTTATCCACAAAATCTTTTATTTTCCCCAATACTTTTTAAGAGAGGGGAGTGGGAAAATTGTTGGCGAAATTATGAATCCCACTGATATTTAGTTGCAGTATCTACTAATTGTTAGGATAAGTTCTACGACGTGAGCTATGATACAGGGGATAAATCAATCCAATGTGGGCGGAAGGTTGATGGATTCAAGTTTTGGTTTATGCTCAAGGTAATCATTTTTCGTCGCTCATTTTTTAATAACAGATTTTATTTATTTTATTTTACAACTTCTTAAACCGCCTCATGCATATTTTGTTAATGGCCGAAATAAAAAATATTTCATGGGAAAAGTTTTCAAACTTTCTTGACTTTTAACTTTTGTTGTCAAACTTTTTCTTTTAGGTCTGATAGAAATTCTTGTAAAGATTTTGAACAATTTTATTTAAAATCAAAATGGCCGCTTCAATCTAACTTGTTTAGGCACGTGGTGAGGAGTATATAGAGGAAATGGTTGACAATGCATTCAATATGGCTGACTATCTTCAGACACAAGTTCAAGCTAGAGAAAACTTTAGATTAGGGAATTAATTCATTAACTCATTTCCATCTTTTTATTAAACAAAGAAAAAACTAAGCAATCAATTAATTTCTCATTGACATTTGTTTTGAATGAATTTTGTTTGTAGTTCCAGCATTCGAGAACAGGCAAGAAATTTATCAAATATTCACTTAAAAGATTCCACTTAAAAAATTGACAAAAACTTATGAAACATTATTTCAGGAAGTGTACAAATGTAGGTTTCTGGTATATTCCGGAAAAACTACGGGGACAGGTAAAATAAAAAAAGGTTTAAATAAAATAAATATTTTGAATATATTTTCAAGGATGAGACTGCAGAGTGGTGGGAGGAGGTTGGTAAAGTTGCTCCAAAAATCAAAGAAAAGATGATTACCGATGGAACAATGATGATTGGGTATCAGCCCCTACCCTTCAAGAACTATAAGTAGGCAGAATTTTATTTTATTTATTTAATTTAAAAGTTTAAAACTATAATAAGACTTTTTAAAGGAATTTCTTCCGTATGGTAATCCATGCTGTCCCACGACCAAACACGGAGCATATGGATTATGTTCTGGATCAAATTGAAGATATTGGGAATACATTGTAAAACTATGAAATCTTCTACTAAAATATTTCACTAAACAATATTGATCAAATTGATCAACCTAAATTGTGATAAATTGTAATAAAATATACTGTAACTAGAAATTCAAGGCGCTTCGCGCCCTTCTTTCTAGCCTTAGAGGGTGCTTCGCGCCCATCTTCTAAATTAATTGTAAACATGTTCTCTTTGTGTACATCGTAAAACTAAACAAAAATAATTCGCGGATTTTTACAAAAAATTTCGCGGATTTTCAAAATTTTAAAAAATTTAATGACGATCGAATTTTGATAGAGACAAATATTTGAAATTTTGATGATTCATAAACCTTCCCTGGGCTCCCTAGATGTCCCACAAAAAATTTGGGCCCGATCGGTTCAGCCGTTTTGACGTTTATTGGATACAAACAAACAGACAAACAAACAAACAAACAAGCCAAATTTATATATAGATGAAATTAATTACTTTTTTCTGTGAACATTAAAAAAATATTTAAAGAAAGTTTATGTAAATTAAACATGTCTAACTTATTAAGGCATTATACATGTACACAGGGCCTAATGCACCCTAAACTAAGTTTGCGGGATGTACTGAACTAATCTGTGTACACTGTACAATGTACAGCGTACAGTTTCTACTTTATTGTACTCACCCTGCACATCCAGAAGAGAGGCAATGTGTTGTAGAATTGTCCTAAAAATATTTTTATACATTTTAATTAATTTGAAAAAAATATATACATATATAATATATATTGTTCAACATATTTAATCTTCAAAACAAATTTTACCCGGCTTTCCTTTTTTAATTCTAAATTTTCATGACTCAACAAATGATTTATTAGGGAAAATTTGGAAATCTCAACAGTTAAATTCATAACATATGTTCAACGCAAAAACGTGTTAAGAAGCTTAAAAATGAATTGTTGCTATTTATTAAGAAAACAGTTTTGATTATAGAAAAATAATATAAGAATTATTTTGAAAGATAAAGATCAATAATAATTTCATAATGATCAATTGATCAATAAAATGTTTTACATTCTAAGAATCTTTTAACAAACCTTTAATCTTGTGTTATCTAGAATCAGTCTTTTGACACTAGTAGAATAATCTAATTAATTGATTTTAACAAAAATAATTTAATTATATAATTTTGTTATTAATGATAATTTAGATTTTATGAAGTAAATTATTTTCCTGTCGTATGTTGATAGATCTCCTACAAACAAAGAATTCAAAAATAGATTAAAACAAAAGATTTTTCTCCGTGTTTTATTTTTTTATATTACGTTAATAGTTTACGTTTAAAAGAGAAATTTTGCCTCATGAGTCGTGACACGTATTCCTTCCCCTTCCGTCCACTTTGTTATTTAAAACAATTGGATCATTTTCCCAAAAAGAAAGGAATTTTCCAGAGGTGTGTAACATAAAATAACGGACATATTGCGGATTTTTTGAATCAGATGTTTTCCTAAATTAACAAGCGCGGCACGCTGCACATTTGGCCAACAACCGCGCCACAAACCAGGGATACCAGATTGACGCAGGATTTTTCTGCAAAAAAATTATTTTTGAAAATGAAATTTTAAAAAAAGTAATCTTACCTTACTGCGTCTGACATTCCTGTAACTCTTGGCTTTTTCCCCATTAACCTTCTCTTTCCTTCCATCTTAATCAATATTTAATTAAATTTGTCATTTTAGTGCCTCCGTTTTATGAATTCATTTTTAGTATGTACAGTTACACAAGTTCAAATTTTTCACTTATTATCTTTATTTTAAAAAGCAAAGTTCACAAAATTGAATTCTTAAAAATTGAAGAATACCTGAATTTGAGTTTTAATAAGATCTGTAGGTGAAGCCATAAACTGACCGATACCTGAACACAGGCCACCTTTTATCTAGGCTTCAAGCTAATAAGGAACTCTCAAAAATGTGGAAGATTTTTTAGTTTTTCAAGTCTGTTTCACACTTTAAAAAAATTAATCCACATTGTTTCTGTAAATAGACATATGCATGCATTGCATATGTTGAATATAATTAGATTTAATAAGAGTAACATGAATAGTTTTTTCATTCTTGATAAAACAAAGTTTTCATAACATAAAAAACAGTCAAAACATGGAAACTTTTTACGCCGAAAAAAGAATAAACAAATTTTTATGTATTTTTAAAATTTTATTATTTAATAATTGTTGAAATTGTATTATAGGATGTACAATGCATTAATACAGTAGACTGTAGACTGTGCGATGTACATTGAATCTAGAATCCAGGTTGTCTAAACTATAAAGATTGGATAGAAGAATGTTTTCTTTTTTCATGTAAAGCTTTTAAACTTTCTTCTTTATATTTTATAAAAGGAACTGAACACTCACCGCAAATCCTTTGCAATCTAAAGTTGTAGACCTTTCACATTTTAAACAATGAAATATCAGGTTTACAAAATCTAAGATATAGACATTAGAGATCAAAGTTTGTGGCAATGTTCAGTTTCTTCTTTGGTAAATTCAAACAGTAATGAAATGAGACATGCATAAGAATTCGACCACTGACTGCACTGAAGTGTAAAGAATAAAGGAGAAAAAGGTGAATATAATTATATTAACATGGTCAAATTTTATTCTACCTCCAGCTAGCATTCCTGCAACAACTTTCTTCCACAGAGGGAACCCTGTTTGGTGCCCCTAAACAAATAATAAAATAAAGGCACTCAGTTTGGTGCCCCTAAATAAATAATAAAATAAAGGAACTCAGTTTGGTGTCTCTAAATAAATAATAAAATAAAGAAACTCAGTTTGGCGTCCCTAAACTAATAATAAAATAAAGGAACTCTGTTTGGTGCCCCTGAACTAATAATAAAATAAAGGAACTCTGTTTGGTGCCCCTAAACTAATAATAAAATAAAGGAACTCTGTTTGGTGCCCCTAAACAAAAGAATAAAATAAGAGAACCCTGTTTGGTAATTTTAAACAAAGAATAAAATTCATCTCCCATAGGCCATTTTTTTGCTTTTAATGCTTCATTGTTCATGCCATTTTCAAATATTCAAATTTGTGAAAATTTAAATTTTAAATTTAAAAAAAATATTCTACCTGAGAATCTGTTTTACTAAGACTGTTCCTTATTTCTTCATAAGCTGACATACGAAAACCTGAGCAACGAAACAACCATAAATTACATATGATTCGTTATCTCTTTTAAGTTGGCAAATATAATCATAATACCACCAACAAATAATCAGTGAACTTTATCTTCTATATATATATATAAAGTTTTAATTTCTGTTTGTTTGTCCGATCATAACTCAGGAACCTCTGGAACATTTTGCCTCAAATTTTGATCAGGGAACTCGGGAGACTAACGGGAATGTTCGTAGCTTGGTTTTAAGATTCTAAGTTGAGCAGGTCGACTTTAATAGCTAAGATTATTACTTTCCTCTAAAACTCATTCATTGCTAGGAAATAAAATAAGAAGCTGGTGAGTGCACTTAGAAAAATTACAAAAACATTATCTAAAATTACTATTCAAATCATAATTACAAGGTTTTTTTTACAACTTATTTTTGAATTAAATTTTTTAAACAAAATTTAGCTGATCATACATCTGTAGATGTCAGATGTATTTGCAGTTTTCAGTTTTGCCCGGAATGGCTGACTCAACAACTGATTGAAGGTGTAGCTTCAAACGTATATTCCTCGATCAATATTTTTACCGGTTGGAAAAATAAAATTCACTGCTACATAAGCGGGGTTTGAAAATTCTGAGGATATATTGTCAGAATTCCACATTAATAATGACAAATGGGATAAGAAAGGTTAGGAAAGGAGTGGACATTTTTGACAAAAGAATTCTTGATTCATGTAAGTTCATCTCAGACAGTGCTTCAGAATACAGCCTCGTCTACATCTTGCAGCCGGCAGAGTATAAACTGGTATCATAGTGCATGGTGTACAACCTATTAGGATTCTAATCCAAAATTTACTAAGTTCCCGTCTCTATCCAGGGTTTACAAAGTTCCCGTCTCTATCCAGGGTTTACAAAGTTCCCGTCTCTATCCAGGGTTTACAGAGTTCCCGTCTTTATCCAAGGTTTACAAAGTTCCCCTCTCTATCCAAGGTTTACCGAGTTCACGTCTTTATCCAAGGTTTACAAAGTTCCCGTCTCTATCCAGGGTTTACAGAGTTCCCATCTCTATCCAGGGTTTACAGAGTTCCCAACTCTATCCAGGGTTTACAGAGTTCCCGCCTCTATCCAGGGTTTACAGAGTTCCTGTCTCTATCCAGAGTTTACAGAGTTCCTGTCTCTATCCAGGGTTTACAGAGTTCCCATCTATCCAGGGTTTACAGAGTTCCCATCTCTATCCAGGGTTTATAGAGTTCCTATCTCTATCCAGGGTTTACTGAGTTCCCATCTCTATATTTTCTTTGTTTCTGGCAAGAGGGAGGGGGAAAGAAGCATAGAGCAACCCCTACTTCTCTGCACTATTAATTTTTTTTCCAAGTAGGGTGTGCTGCCATGTTATTCCACACAGGATCATGTTCAGCTGCAAGAGAGAGTTGTAACAAGCCTGACTGTTCTGAGCTCCCTTGATCTTCACACATAGAACCAGATTCAATCCAAAGAATTAACATCTTTCCGAAAAGTTTGGATACTTAATAACAGCTAAGAGGCGTATATTTAAAGCTGTGAGTAGCAAAATCTGGATCAAGCTAGGTAAAAAACCTTCATTCTCTAGGTTAATACAGCGTTAAAAGATTAATGCAGGCCTTTAATATTTCTTGTAGTTTCGTTTTTTTCCATTTTTGTGCAGGGGTGTTCACAATTACAAGGTATATATTCTTTAAATAGGACAAAAGAAAAACTACACATAAATACGGAATCTTTTAAAACAGCTCTTTAAATAAAGAGTCAGTTGACATAACAATGACAATCCCTCTCAAGTTCATGCTGTTTCCGTCAATACCAATTCCTTACATAAAATGTTATAATTACCAATTATTCTTATTATGTACGCTAATTGACACATTCTTGATAGTGGGGATGTAGCCATTAATTATCGAAGCAAGATAAAAAAAATCAATAACTAAAAAACTTTCTAAATTTCAAACCTGTGTAGATTGCGTGTCTATACAGAGCTGGAAGAATGCCGCGCCATAGACTGAAAAATCCCTAGGAGAAAGTTTTAAATTTTTAGCGGCAACAAGCATTTTCTGATTATTTTAAATGACAAAAAGAATATCAGTCTGAGCTAAAAGCTATTCAAATCTGCCACCTTCATCTTAATTAAATCAAACTATCGAAAATTGATATTTGATAAACTTTAAACTTTCAACATATTTAGCTCAAAATACCATTATCATATATTATGCTAATGGCAAATATCAGATAGTTTAACACAAAATATCTTTCGTCTGTTTTATGTCCATCATGTTTCAGACTATTAAGAAAAAATAGTAAACAATATATATATATTATATACACATTTAAATTTAATTTATTTCAAACATACATAAATCTAATTCAACTAAAAAACTCAAATTTCCTAAAGCAAAGGATCATAATCTCAGATTCAAATTTTGAATTTAGGAGACTGTCTTTTACTTTTACAAAAATAAATAATGAGAAATATTTATGTGACTACATTGAATGATTAGATGATTAAATGATTAATTGATTAAATTATTAAATGATTAAATACTTAAATAATTAGATGTTTAAATGATTAGATGATGAGATAATAGCTGTTAAGATGGATGATTAGATGATTAGATGTTTAGATGGATGATTAGATAATTAGATGATTAGATGATTAGATGTTTAGATGGATGATTAGATAATTATATGATTAGATGATTAGATGTTAAGATGGATGATTAGATTTTTAGATGTTAAGATGGATGATTAGATGATTAGATGATTAGATGTTAAGATGGATGATTAGATGATTAGATGTTTAGATGGATGATAAGATAATTAGATGATTAGATGATTAGATTAAGAGCTAAAGTGATTAGCTTTCAGCCTATACCCCCTTTCATTTTTCCTTTACTGTCCCTTTAAGATTGATGATTAGATGATTAGATAATTAGATGATTAGATGTTTAGATGGATGATTAGATGATTAAATGATTAGATAATTAGATGATTAAATGATTAGATGATCACCTCTTCTGATATTATCCCAAGCGTAGTTTTAAACATTCCTCTATACTGCAGGTTTGCACCTCCAGAAGCAATTTCACCTTGTAACTGCAGTCTGAGAAAATATTCATTATGGGACTGTATATGTAATTTCACCCTGTAACTGCAGTCTGAGAAAATATTCATTAATAGGACTGTATCTGTAATTTAAAGTGACCCTCCATTTATAGAGTGGAATGTCAGATTCAACCGGTAGCTATTAAACCAATTTCTGAGTAACAATGACAATCCACCGGTCACGTTTATAGAGAAAACAAAAATGGAAATGAATAATTTTCCCTAAAGAAAAGAATTATATTGGTTTAGCCCGCACAAAGGGATTTAAAGTTTTAAATCGGAAAAATTCTTCTTTAAATGGATGGTCAAATGAAATTACGCCGACAGTCTCTTTTATACGATAAAATTAAATAGGTTAGCTATGATAAGCTTTGGGTAAGTGCGTTTTCCCGCACATTTAAAACACTTTAATATTTTGCAGATTTTCAAGTTTTTAATGGAGATGAATTTTTTTAAATTCAGACAACATTCTTTTAAGTAATATTACATATATTATAAATATGTTAAACTAGACTTCTTCTATTACATATATTATATACTAGACTTCTTCTATTGGATATATTATATACTAGACTTCTTCTATTACATATATTATATACCAGACTTCTTCTATTGCATATATTATATACCAGACTTCTTCTATTTCAAATATTATATACCAGACTTCTTCTATTGGATATATTATATACTAGACTTCTATTACATATATTATATACCAGACTTCTTCTATTGCATATAGTATATACTAGACTTCTTCTATTGCATATATTATATACCAGACTTCTTCTATTACATTTATTATATACCAGACTTCTTCTATTACATATATTATATACCAGACTTCTTCTATTGGATATGTTTTATACTAGACTTCTTCTATTACAACTTTAGATTTCAGCATGTTAACTTTGATTAAACAAAAATAAAGAATTTTGTGGATTTACAATTTTTTCCTGGATTTTCAAAATTTTACGAAAATAATTTTTTTTTTCTAATTCAGAGCCTCTCTAAACCTCCTTTAAACTTTTGCTAAATTTGGGCCCGATCGAGTCAGCCGTTTTGGCGTTTATCGGTTACAAACACTCAAAGAGACAAGCAAAGTAGATATATATACATACAGATAGATAAAAATGCAAATTTATTCTCTCCAACCTTTATATTACTTGTTAAGAACAAACAACTTAATCTTAGAAGGGTCAACATCTCTTAGAACTTCTAACATTTCAGAGAATTCTAATTTTAATTTAAACTTTTTATTTCTTCTACTGAAGAAGGAACAACAATTGAAAAGAAAGAAAGAAAAACAAAACAGATTCATTTGAAGAACTTGTTAAAAACTAATTACTGCACATCTCTGATACAATTCATAGCAAAACAAATGTAAGAATAACAAAGCAAATGTCTTTAATTTCAAATAATGATTCTTTAGAAGAAACGAGGAAGAAAATAGCTACAATTTGTCATTGAAAAAAAAATTTATTGACAAGTAAAGATTTCGTTTCATATTCCAGCAATTTTTAAACAATTGAAATCCCAAACAGGGGCGTAGTGGGGGGAGGTGGTACCCTTGTGCACCCCCTAGGCCCCCCTAAAGCCAGAGGCAGGCTCTAATATATTAAAATCTGAATAAATATATATATATAATTATTTATATCATACTGATGATTGCATAAAAGCATGAAACAATTTGTTTATGAATAAAATGTTATAAGAAGATTGTTGCGTTTCAACTGATATATATATATATATATATTCAGATTTTTTTCTTTTTTTATCAATTGACAATGTCACAATTTGTCCATTTTAAGATAATTTCTCAAATTCTTTCTTAATCTTATTTACAATATTTTTTTCGCAGGGTTTCATTTAAAATCCATTTCAGTCTTTAAGTGGAAAGCTGGAGGCTGTGCAACCTGGCCAGGATGCACATGCACTCCGACATCCTGGACCAGGTTTAGAATGAGTAAATATTAAAAAATAGTTGTTGCAAAGAAAACAAGAGTTTTTCAATTTGGAGGCAGTATTATTAAAGCTGTTAAGCTGTTAAGCTATTTTATGTTAATTCTAAGGCCATATCATTTAAATGTAATGCTATTTTATTTTTTAACCCTTTTTAATGGTTCAAAACAGCTGCATGTTTCCAAAACTTATACCAAAGTTTCTTTTATTTTCATTATTTAACCCATGAATTGAACAATCTTCATCATCAATATGTATAATGTAGATGCAAGCATCACCCACCGGACCTATTTATTGGTTAGGGAATATTTATATAGGGAAATTTTAGAACATTTTTTATCAACAATGTGTAACAATGTGTTGAGACATCTTTTCTCTCACTAAGCAATACAAAATACAGATTAAAGTTAAAAAGCTTTAAATAAGACTGTCTCCAGTGTAATCTAGTCATAATTGATACAAATATGATTTATGATATATGATTTACTCAAAAAAATAAAATATATTCTTTTCAAGTTTTTTTTTCTCTTTCACTACTAGATTTTATAATAGTATGATTGGTAGTTATGATCAGATGACTAATAGTCAAGTGATTAATATAGATTTTAAACTTCATTTTTTTATCTTAATACGTTTTTTAGGGGGGGTGCACATCAACAAAAATTTTTTTTTGGCGCGCTGTGCAAAAAGTTCACTCCACCCTAGACTAAAGCCCCACTACGCCCCTGATTCCCAAATCTTTTCGTATTTTTTAGCATGTACTTATCTTTATATTTCATTATATTCATCTTATAATTTTAAAAATTCTCTTTAACAACCTTTCTGCTCACTTCTTGAATATAATTGTATGCATGGATATCAAAGGAATCATGAATTCAGAAAGTTTTCGCTCCTGCCTGAGAAAAAAATCCCCTTTTTCTGCAGTCCAGTGCACAATTCCTTTGACTTATAGGATCATTTCTTCAAGGCCAAAATTAAACAAATAAGCTTTAAAACAAAATTTTAATTCAGAAAACTAGGTTTATGGGCGCTTCGCGCACTTATTCTAGGAATTGTTTTTCGCAGCTTTCTCCAATCTATATAATAAAACAAGACATTCGTATATATATATGTTGCATATATGTTGCGTTATTTTTATTATGTTGCGTTATCAAAAGTTTTCACTTTTTTCCACGCGTGGCAACGCCGTGCCTTTCAGCTTGTAAACACTAATTTCGTTGATTTTTCTTTTTAAATCAAGGGTTGCCAAAAAAAATTGGGTTCAGCCATTGATGTTTATCGGTTACCAATAAACAGTATCAGATATGCCAAATGTATAAAGAGGAGAAGATGTTTATTTTTGTGTACATTCAATAGGAGAAGACGATTGGTTCATCTCAAGAAAGTTGTGCGGCATGCGCATTGCACACTTAACAGCATTTACCTTGTCTTGGTCAGATCTAACGGATATGTCGTGGCTTCAGCAACACTGGCGGCAGCAACGCACATAAGGTACTAGGACAAACAGGAAAAAAAATTGACGTAAACACTAAATGGAACAATATGACTGAAATTTGTTGTTTAAAAAAATATTCTAAAATCAGGTATGTTGAATATAACAATTAACAATTAACATGTTTACTACAGGACATTAACAATCCTCGTAACTTAGTTGTTAAGTAAAAAAATCTATAAATCAAAAATATTAAAAAATGTTCAAGTAAGATTCTTATTGAACATTCTTTAATATTTTCTGGACACCCTGTAATAAATAATATTTTCTGGACACCCTGTAATAAATATTTTCTGGACACCCTGTAATAAATAATTGTTTACCTTTCGTGGAATAGAATCTGTAGATTTGAGAACTGCTAGTTTACTAATATCATCCTCAGCGTACAGCTTCTTACTCTCACCAGCCATTCTATTATAAACAAGTTGTAATTTTTGAATAGTGCATGCCAGATTCATTAAAGTACCCTTCAACCCTTTCTCCCAACAAAGAGCGTCAAATTCTGACAAGAGAAACAAAATTCAGAATAATTAATTTTAAAGTTAAAAACACCGGTATCTCAATCCTTATTGTGGTTACCTTTTAATCTGACATGCCACTCTATAAATGGCGGCTCACTTGAAATTACGTCTATACTGTCCCATAAAGGAGGAATACAATATCTCAACCCACCTTCTAATTATTCCCATATTGACTTTGTTTAAACAATAGAAATGTAAGCCCTATTACTATTACAAAAAGACAACCCGTCATTCAATGAGGTAGGGGTCGGCCCTAAAAAGTAGTGTTTTATTTTTCCTTTAATTTAAAAACCCTTTCCTTTCAGGTAATGGGCATTTTTTTTGGGGGGGGGGGCAGGAAGTAGAGAATTTAGTAAATTGTTTTAAAGTTGAAAATCTTTAACTCTTTAAATTCTACTGTATGTCCAAGTCATCGTGTATGTATGTCTATGTCTATATGTCTTAGTCTGAATGTCTATGTATATGTCTATGTCTATGTCTGTAAGTCTATGTCTTTGTCTGTATGTCTATGTCTATTTCTATGTGTGTGTGTCTATGTCTGTATGTCTATGTCTGTATGTCTATGTCTGTATGTCTATGTCTGTATGTCTACGTCTGTATGTCTATGTCTGTATATCTATGTGTGTATGTCTATGTCTGTATGTCTATGTCTGCATGTCTATATCTGTATGTCTATGTCTTTATGTCTATGTCTGTATGTCTATGTCTGTATGTCTATGTCTGTATGTCTATGTCTGTATGTCTGTATGTCTATGTCTGTATTTCTATGTATGTATGTCTATGTATGTATGTCTATGTCTGTATGTCTATGTCTGTATGTCTGAATGTCTATGTCGGTATGTCTATGTCGGTATGTCTCTGTCTGTATGTCTATGTCTGTATGTCTATGTCTGTATGTCTATGTCAGTATGTCTATGTCTGTATGTCTTTGTCTGTATGTCTATGTCTGTATGTCTTTGTCTGTATGTCTATGTCTGTATGTCTATGTCTGTATGTCTATGTCTGTGTGTCTATGTCTGTATGTCTATGTCTGTATGTCTATGTCTGTATGTCTATGTAAATTTGTTTAATTGTCTTAGCTTACATGTTTGCTGGACTATGCTGAGTTTGCACTTGAACGTCTGACGTCATTTTAAGACGGATTTATATTTTTTAAAATAGGTTGATGCTTTCAAAAAAACACTGAGGGGAGTTCCGCCTTCCTATCAAACCAAATTTTTTAAAATAAAAGCGAGTTCTGGGGGGGGGGAGAGGACAATACAATTTTTTCCCTTACCCTTTCCCTTCTCCTGATGTTACTTCTAACTATTATAAATTATAATATTCTTGAAAAAATACTAAAACGTTCAATCCATAATTAATTGCAGACAGTCTGTAATTCAGTACCAAAATTTAAAAATGGCCAACAAATTTTAGATTTGTTATACAATTTTTTAAAAATTTGGTTCCTTAATAATTAATTTGTTGTGTTTCTCTTCTCTATTTTACCTCTGAACAATCTATTCTCACCCATATTTACAAAGTACTGTATAAAAGTAATAGTTTGTGAAAAACAGCCTTGGATCTGAAAAAATCAATATCAAATAGTTTGCAATTGTACTAGAAAAATATAGTATCCTTGTTATATATTAGATCTCCCCTATAATAAAGATATATACATATATATTAGTTTAGTATAAATATACAAGTATCTACCATAAATATATATAGTTTATTATAAATATACTAGTATCAATCATTAATATATATTAGTTTAGTATAAATATACTAGTATCAACCATTAATATATAAAGTTTATTATAAATATACTAGTATCAACCATTAATATATATTAGTTTAGTATAAATATACAAGTATCAACCATTAATATATAACGTTCATTATAAATATACTAGTATCAATTATTAATATGTATTAGTTTAGTATAAATATACAAGGTTCAACCATTAATATAAATAGTTTATTATAAATATACTAGTATCAATCATTAATATATATAGTTTCTTATAAATATACAAGTATCAACCATTAATATATAAAGTTTATTATGAATATAATAGTATCAACCATTAACATATACAGTTTATTTATAAATAAACTAGTATCAACCATTAATATATAGTTTATTGTGAATATACTAGCATCAACCATTAATATATATAGTTTATTATAAATATACTAGTATCAACCATTAATATATAAAGTTTATTAAAAATATACTAGTATCAACCATTAATATATAAAATTTAGTATAACTATTAATACTATTTTCAACCATTAATAAATAAGGTTTATTTTGAATATTCTAGTATCAAACTTTAATATATATATAGATTATTATAAATATACTAGTATCAATCATTAATATATAGTTTATTATAAATATACTAGTATCAACCATTAATATATAAAGTTTAGTATAACTATTAATACTAGTTTCAACCATTAATAAATAAGGTTTATTTTGAATATTCTAGCATCAACCATTAATATAAATAGTTTAGTGCAGATATACTAGTATCAACCATTAATATATATAGATTATTATAAATATACTAGTATCAACCATTAATATATAGTTTAATGTGAATATACTAGTATCAACCATTAATATATATAGTTAAATTTAAATATACTAGTATCAACCATTAATATATAGTTTATTGTGAATACACTAGCATCAACCATTAATATATATAGTTTATTATAAATATACTAGTATCAACCATTAATATATAAGTCAGTACAAATAAACTAATTACAGTGTTAAGTAAGTAAGTAAGTAATTATTTATTTATGAACTATTTAACAAAAACTTGCAAATTATAACGTATTATAAATAAACCAGTTTATAACTTTACTAAATGAAGTTTGGTATTTAATACATCAGTGTACGCCCAAATATATACACGTTTTGATATATATTCTGTTATAAATTTAAATATATAAAATTATGCAAAATTTTGGCTTTGATGAAATTTGTTGCTAGATCGGAATTGGGATAAATTCCACAGGAAAAAAAATCAAAGAATAAAATCAATTGCTGCGCTAGAACATCGTTATGAATAATAAAATATAAACCTGAACCACATCTTTATAAAAATACGCTTAAAACAGATTAACACTGCATTTGTACTGTCAGCTACTGGCATAACATTCACATAGAAACTAGAAATCAGCTGATCTACTCCTAGCAGACGAGTAGAAATAGATAGATAGATGGTTAGATAAGGTGGTGATAGATCGATACATTACTCAAACTAGATAGAGCTGAAATGAGGTTACAGTGTACAAAGATTTACCTATAAAAGGATACATAAAAAGAAAGGTAGCCTCCAATTCCAAGCCATAAAAAACATATCTGTNGAAACAATTCCCCCCCCTTTGATATTATAAAAAAATTTAACCCCTCTTCAATTGCTAATTAAAAAGTTCTATTTACCCTACTAAAATTACAGTTTCTTTTTTTTTATAATTTTCAAATTTTATGTCTTACTTTTATTCTAAAACTTGATGAACCATTTATAAATTAGGGAAATGTTTATAATCTCTCTTTTTCAATAGTTCAGATTTGGGTTTAGAGATTAAAAAGTTTTTTTGGGGGGGTTTTGGTCAATATTTTGCCCCTTGGATCCGGATCCGTGAATCCGCATATTTTTGCGGATCCGGATCCAGGAACCCAAAATCTTGCGGATCCAACTTAAACTTTTAGGGCGGGATCCGGGAACCAAGGGGGGTGGGGCAAAAAAACTTTTTTGGGCTTACGCGCGCAAATATTCTCCCCCCCCCCCTGAGATATTGGTTTAGTCAAATGCTCAAAATTTAAAATTCAAAAACAAATCTAAATTTCTCTTTGATTAAAATTTACAATTTTTATTTATAGTTGCAAACCTTAAAGGAGAGGGCTTTTTTAAATGATAAAGATACACCTGAACGTACATATTCAAAAATATTTTCGTTTGTGCTAGAATTTACGCTTTTCTCGCGTAAACATTGCATACAAATTCATGGATTGATACTTTGCCAAAAATCCACGGAAAGCAGAGGTTTAAATACGTCAGTTTAACGTCAGTAAACACATTTTTCGGAGCCATACACTTGAAAAATGGAGTAAGAAACATGTGTTATTGTGTCAAAAAATTAACAAAATCGTCCATAGATCTTTAACAAAGGGGGTGGACCCTAAACATGAGAATATTCAAATTTTAGACTTCAGAACAGGAATATATAAATGTATAGAAAATTTAAAATTTTGGGCTCAGCCACGTGAACTCTTTTCTACTTCTATTATGCCAAAGCTGACAAAAGGAAAATTCTAAAGAATGTTGGCAGTGATTAGGTATTTCAGCAGGCATTTGAGATAGGCCTGGGCAACGGTCCGTTAACAATGGAAGCCACCCAACTTTTCACTCCAACTTTACAGGGATTATGAGCGTAATTTCAAGTAGCCCTCCATGCAAAGATACTAATGTCCTATTCACAACGATACCATTAAAAGCTTTGTCTGATCAAGTATATGAATCAATGTTTATAGTCTTGCAAACTGACTATTTTTAATTAATTGTGATTTCTCTGCAAAAGTGCATGACTTATAGTGCATTTCTACGCTGGAAAATTTATTGGAATTATCAGGAGAAAAATCTTTTAAGCCTTAAAAAACAAGAATATCTTCCACATTATTGATTTCTAGAGTACCTTAGTTAATCGGCTAATGCCATCTGTGGATGGAGGGTCAGTTTAAATTACGCTTACAGTTCCTTTAACGAATCTTTCAATAGATGGTACCCATATTTTGGCTCGAGTTGGATTAGGCATAACAATTAACGGCTTTTATCGTTAAAGGAAAGTTGCCCAGGCCTACTTTAGGGGGCTTGTTCAGATAGAATTACCCATCAGTTTTGAATTACAGGGGGGGGGGGGTATAAAAACACAGCTTGAAATTTTAAATGCAGGGTTATACTTAAGAAAATGTAGTTAACATAATTCAAAAATATGTGTTGTAACACAAACATAAATCCGTATAACTTATTTGTTTGTTAACAGTTCTTTAGAAACAGTTAAGAAAATGTGAAACCGATTCTAATTTTAAAATGTTTAAATTTTTGTAAGAAAGAGAAAAATCTAGCAAAAATGTACACCAAATCTTAGAAAATATATGTTATTTATATGTTCTATGTTCAACAGATTTTTATGAAACTCTAGAATAGAATAAACATTTCCTTGGTTATAAAAGGTTTATAAATATTGATAATAATAGTCAAGATTTCTTTAAAATCTAAGTGTCCGATTTCTCAAGATTTTTTTTAATATTTTTATCATTCTGTGAAAACTGCTCAAAAGATATCATATACAAGATCTAAGACTATGGCAACTGGAAATCTAGAGAACTTAACATTATTAATATTTTCAAGATTCTTTCCAGTTCATAAATATTTGGATTATTCTACGTACTTTTATATTCTAATGTTGATAAAGAAATACATTGTAAGGAAAATAGAAATAGGTATTATATCACAAGGATTTAACAGTTCGGTTATTTTCCTAGCAAGCTGTGGCTTTCGAGTCTAATTTGACCTTTTTCATAATTTTTGTTTTAAATGAAAAATTAAGACAAGACAACTCCTAAAGTTCAAAGGTTGAGGTTTTAGGGATAAAAGAAACTAATTATGGGAATTTAGGAAAAAGTGAATGATATGAAAGAAATTTTTTTTTTCAAGTAGAATTTATTAGAAGTAATCCTTCCCTGAAATAAACTAATAAAAACAGAAAAATTCGTTTCATGGATTTTTAGAAACATATTCTGTAATAAGTTAATTTAAATTTATTTTATTAAGATGTAAAAATACTGTTTAAAATTCATAACAAATCATCTTTTTATATATAATAGACAATACATAAAAGGCACTAAGTAAAAGGATTCCTGAGAAGATGGTGAGATTACAGTAATTGTAATTACATACACACAAACCTGACAGCTTGTACGAAAGATAAGTTACATAAATTAACAACACTGAATTCTCATGTTTGATGTTTACAAATGTGTTTGTTGAGCACGTAATTATTTTTAGTCTGTACTGCACTGTACTCAGTACTGTACTGTAAATTTTAAACTAATCGTAAAATGAACTAATAAAACAATCTTATTTTGGCAAGAAAAAGATTCGTTAATTATCCTTTATATAGAGATTTCTTGGTATGGTATTAACTAATAAACAAATAATTTCAAACCAGTTTTAAAACCTGTTTAAACTTAGTAACAGCTGGTTAAAAATCACCTAAAACCGGCTTAAAAAGTAGCGTATAAAAGTGCATGGTTTAAAACTGGGTTGGATAACAAATAAATAATATTTTTTTTCTTTCTCTAAAATGAGAAAAATCGATTCGAGTTAGGAAGGGTTTCCTCAATGTGTACTTTTCTGTAGCGGTTCAAAGATTGTGATCATTTCAAATGAGGATTAAGAACATTTATGCAGCTTTCAATATAAAAAATAACATTTTTCAATATAATTATTGCATAATATTGGATGCTTATCGACTTTAAAATTCGAATTGTTAAATCCAATGATTAAATTAAATAATTTTTTTCTTTCATTAAAATGATCGAATTAATATTATAGGCTGCAATGATCCAGTAATACGCGTTATTGGTGAAATTCTGGACAGCAATAATTAAATTACAATAATCAAACTATGCAGTAGCGATTGGATTATTGTAATGTAATGATCGGATAACTGAATGCAATGACCGAATTATTGAATATAATGATCGAATTATTTAATGTAATAGTCGAATTATTGAATGTAATGATCGAAGTATTGCAGTAATGATTGGATTATTGTAATGTAATGATCGGATAACTGAATGCAATGACCGAATTATTGAATATAATGATCGATTTATTTAATGTAATAATCGAATTATTGAATGTAATGATTGGACAACTGAATGCAATGACCAAATTATTGAATGTAATGATCGAATTATTTAATGTAATAATCGGATTAGTGAGTGTAATGAGCGGATAACTGAATGTAATGATCGAATTACTGAATGTAATGATCGAAGACCCAAACTTGTGATGGAATATTTTGACATGGCGTCACATAAAGAGAATCCATAGAATTACCACGTCCGGCGTCCAGACATTTTCTCGTTGCCTGAACAAAAACAAATTCGAGTTATATCACATAAATAAAATTAAATCAGCTTTTAGGGAAGTCCTACAACCACAAACAAATCTTTTAGTGACTATACTAAATAGGGAATTAGGCGAGGCAATTCGATTTGTATTATTCTCAACGTTATATCCATAAATTAATTAAAATTATAGATAAATAAAAAATAGTTCAAGATTTAGGGGTTTTTCGTACACAATTACCGTAAGACAGAAGCTCAAAGGAGTTACGCGTAGTTAGCGACGAACAGGCTTTCTCTCTCTGTCTTGTAATTTTACAGAGAATGAGCCTGTTCTACGCCAATTGCGAGTATCTACTTAGGGCTTCTGTATAACGGCTGAACCGAATAAGCTGAACTCATAAATAAAAATTTTATTTTTTAAAATTCTAAATTTTTTTCTCCACGTGCAACGCCCAGCACTTCAACCAACTTCTTCTAGTTCTGGACTATAAGTTAAAAAGTTTAGGTTCTTAAATAAATGTTATAAATATGAAATACGATACATGACATTTGGTGAATAGTTTTGTACGTATTCTTCCATATACTGTATGAGATATTAAAGTCTTGTTGCAGTGTATTTCGTTAAAAAATCTTTAACTCAAATATATTTTACTTTGAAATAATGTTTTTCTAAAATATTACTTCTATGTCAAGTTTTTTTATTCTCTTTGGTATCAAACAACTCTACAAATTATGGAAGAAGACATTTTAAACTATTGACCAATTGTCAAGTTTCGTGGGACACTATGTATTTAAATTAATAAGAACTAGGGGCCAAATATTCCCAACAACATCAAAGATTTTAAATAATTCTTTCCGGGAACATAAAATTATTTTTATCTTGATTTAAATCAATATCAGTTCCACGATGTTGGCTAAATCTATCTAAAATACTAGCCTCGGAACCCAGCGTTGCCTGGAAAAAAATTTAAGTCGAAAACTCAACTAAGAACTAAACCAAGCTTTTTACATTCTCTTGAATTTACCGAGGTTTCCCGATCAAAATTTTATAAAAAATCGGTCATATCTATATATATATATATATATATATAGAAATATTTTTCTAAAAATAATTTTACATATTTTAAGAAGTTCGGCTAAATAAAAATATGCAGATCCAAGTGACAAATATCTTTGTTCTCAATTGTTAGTTATTTCAGATTGGCACTCCCCCCTCCAAAAAAAATATCATTTGAAATTTAGCTTTGAAAAATTAATAACTCCAAAATTAAAGGATTTTTTATCTTTGTTCCACCATCCGAAATCAAAAACAAATGTCAAATGTAAAAATATCAATAAACTCAGTATTTTTATGTTGTTAATAAATTTTCATTCAACAATATCTCTTTTAAGAAATCATTTTCCACCAATTTATATAACAATTTGATTGAACCATTAAGATTTTTAGAAACTGTGTTAATTTAAAATAAAAAAGGAAACAATTTTCTTACTTTAGTACAACATTTAAGGTAGATTTTAAGTAGATTTTCGTTAAATTATCTAAATAAATATTTCGGTTTGATTACACATTCTATCACAGAATCCAGAATTTCTTCTGGATACAATTTAGGCTCCATTTTTCAGTCCATAAATAAATTTACCGATTCAAATTAAAATTTTATTCTAATAGCATTTGTAATCAAAATTTACCTTGTGGATAATTTTACCCTCTTTTGTATGGGCCCACTCCTGGACCCCAGATTGACCCAGACAACTCGACATATGAACCGCCTCCACAGTCTGAGGGAACGGAGCAGCAACCTTAGCAGAATTGAGGTCAAAGATAATGGACATATTTGGCCCTGGTCATGATTACTACCATAGTAACTGTCTTGATATTTGGTCAGGGAAGGTTTTTAACATGTTTTGTGGTCAATGGTCAATGGTCATGGTTATGGTTTTTGTTATCCTGCCAATAGGATTTAGATATAATCAGGAAAATCATGAAAATGGATAATGGCCATCAACTTATAATCTGATAATTCATGGTTTTTATCATAATAACTGGGTATGATCATTTAATGACGATTGATCTTAAACATTGGTCACAGTCATGGTCTTTATGATCATCAGTGATCTGGTCATGATCATACTTTCTTTTAATTATTATTCTTAAATCATTAATGTGGTTTTAGACATGAACTAATGGTCATGGGGTAGATCTTGAGCTGTGTACATTAATATCCTGGTTATGACCATAGTAAATTGTTCAGATGTAAAAAGTGCTTAGAATCCGGATCCGTTGGATCCGCAACATTTTATCTCCCTGTATCCGGATCCGCAAAAATAAGTGGATTTAAGGATCCGGATGCAAGGGGCAAAACATGAATCAAGAACCGTAAAAAAAACTTTATGCTCTCAACGCCCAAATCTGAACTGTTGAAAAATGTTTCTTAACTTATAAATGGTTTATCAAGCTTTTGCATAAAAAATTAGTGAAATTAAATAACAACATAATTTTAAATTTTTTTTGTTATTAAAAAATTCAGTAAACCTTTAAGGAAAAATGTTCATGACCTGGATCCTTAGGCACTGTATGTACCTTGAGGTGACTGAACTGACCTGCGCACAAGAATCCTCTCGTCTCAACTCGAAATTTTTAGAAAAGGAGAAGAATTGAGCTGAAGCCATGAACTTGTGGCAAGCGTACTGTCCCAGTACATAACTACAAGCACAAATTTTTTTTCGGGGTGGGGGCAGTAGGTATAAAAAGCCTTTTTTTTTCAAAAAAAAGGTTAGGCCATTTTTTTCTTAAATGTTGCAAAAAAGCTCTGAAACCGAAAAGTGTTTTAAAATAGCAAAAGAAATTGTTCTTATTTAAATAAAAACTAAAATTATAATCTCAAGAAAGATTTGTAAATTCAAAT
>NW_019396936.1:105389-139942 GCF_000591075.1 Eurytemora carolleeae | reverse complement strand
CTCATATTACATATATTTGGTGAAATTTGATATTTTTTTCCAAAAACAGAGGGTCTGAGGAGGTCGGCCCGGCGTCTAAGACTAGGTTTCAGACTCTTAGATTCTACCCGGGAGGGGGATATAAAATATAAATTCAATATTTCAACCTTCAGGCATTCGATCCAGGATCAGTTCATCATACTAATTATCTACCTGATATTTAGATAAAGTAGAGCTAAGGATTAACCCTCCATACATTATCCAACCACTAGGAGCATCATACTAATTATCTACCTGATATACAGATCTAGGAGAACTAGGATTATCCTTCCCTATATTATCCAACCTCTAGGAGCATCATACTAATTATCTACCTGACATATAGATCTAGGAGAACTAGGATTATCCTTACCTATATTATCCAACCTCTAGGAGCATAATACTAATTATCTACATGATATACAGATCTAGGAGAACTAGGATTATCCTTCACCTATATTATCCAACCTCTAGGAGCAACTTACTAATTATCTACCTGATATATAGATCTAGGAGAACTAGGATTATCCTTCCCTATATTATCCAACCTCTAGGAGCATCATACTAATTATCTACCTGACATATAGATCTAGGAGAACTAGGATTATCCTTCCATATACTATCCAACCTCTAGGAGCATCATACTAATTATCTACCTGATATATAGATCTAGGAGAAGTAGGATTATCCTTCACCTATATTATCCAACCTCTAGGAGCATAATACTAATTATCTACCTGATAGACAGATCTAGGAGAACTAGGATTATCCTTCACCTATATTATCCAACCTCTAGGAGCATCATACTAATTATCTACCTGATATACAGATCTAGGAGAACTAGGATTATCCGTCCCTATATTATCCAACCTCTAGGAGCAACTTACTAATTATCTACCTGATATATAGATCTAGGAGAACTAGGATTATCCGTCCCTATATTATCCAACCTCTAGAAGCATTATACTAATTATCTACCTGATATATAGATCTAGGAGCACTAGGATTATCCTTCCACATAGAATCCAACCTACAGACATTATTGGGAGCTTGGAACCATGCTCTCCTATATATTTAAGATTCTTATCAAATTAGGCGCAAAAATATAAAAAAAATTGATTGCTCCCTCAAACTCTAATTTTGTATTTCCAATATTTTCGCAAACTAATATAGAACATTTTTCACTGCCAACTAGAGTGACAGAAAAGGATAAATTTATGCAAAATTACTGGTACAGCTTCATGACCTCGTAGTTTCTCCAGTTTTGATTATGAAGCATCATAAAAGCAAAATTATCTGGTAACATAATAGAATTTCAAAACATTTTTGTTCTTCTAAATATAGCTCTTTTATAAGGTGAGTAAAATGATTAAAAATGTCAGAAGTATAAGGGTTGTACAGTTAGAGTTTGAAGCAAGTAATTAATCAGTACAATCAGTTTGTCTATATCTTTTTAAAGAATTTCAACTACAGAAGATCGTCGTGAGACTTGAAACATTTTGTTTATGACAAGACTTTGATAAAATGTGAAGTATATAAAATTAACTATTTCCTTTTCATCTAGTTGTAAACTATTTTAATTTAAAAATGGAAAATAATATTTAAATTTTTGTTTGTCATATAATATCCCTAGCTATTCAATATGATAAGTTGTGTTATTCTATTCTGAAGTGCTGTAATATAATGGATTAGGATTTAGGACATGTAATGTTTTATAAACATAATTTGGATGAATATTTAATAACCCAAAAGGGGTACCAATTTTATTTATGCTCGCGTAATTGTTGATAGTGTCGTTTTTGCTTTCGCCTTTCTTGCCACACACATCTCGAAAAAAACATGATCTACGAAATGTTTTCCAACTCTGATTAACTAGCTTAACTATTTCTAGCCACAGCGCTTGTCACCACCACTATAGTTGAATTCAATAGCAGTAAATATTTCCATTTACTGTTAAACCGCCGATATAAAGATTTGTCTCTAATTGAATAATGACCTAGATAGAAAGATAGATGTTGCCGCCATGCAATTTCTATTGGTTCAGAATAGACACCAAACACATGGCTGAACCCTGATTGGATCAGGCGCTAATGGATTCGCCATACTAGAGTGCCACATCAACCTGACCCTGGACCAACCAAGCCGATGTGGATTCAAACTCTTTAGTTTGAGAACAAGACGCAACATTGAGCCTTATTCTCCACTGAAACCAGGCCAAGGTTGGTTGGTTTTATTTTCATTGGGCCTAACTCTTTTAGTCGAGCCGAAGATCTTGCAGCTGTCAATCACGTGACACAAGCTGTCGTCAGAGTTGGGTCGAAGATTGGGGCTTAAAGTCGGGTTTAAGGAATTACGGCTCGAGCCGAAGATTTTAAATCGCGGGCTCAGGGCGACAATAAGTTTAAAAGTTTAAAAGAAAAAAATTCATATTTAGCAGATCAATATGTAAATGAAAGAATTATGAATTGGAAGTTTCGAATAGAGGTGTTAAAGTAGAGAGATGTATATGAAAAAAGCACATTTTATGTCCCTTTCACAGTTCGTTAAAAATTTACAGAAAAGAAAGCTTTCAATTATTAAACATTCTTGTAACGAAAATAACAGGCACAAAGTTTTCTTAATATTTCATGAAGAAACTATGGAACTTGGGTGAAATTCTCCCAACCCCCGAAAAAGAATCTAATTTCAACGACTTGGAAGTCTAGTTGTTTTATTTTAAATCTGTTCACATAAAGTTAATCAACTTTCAATCTTTTACAGTATATTACAGTAGTTACAAATCTAGTTTGAACTATACCTTTGGACTAAACATTAACAGACCTTAGAATCAAATTATGAATTTAAAAAGTCTATTGAGCTCGAGACATCATTATTGTTCAGTGTAAACAGATCCATCTAACTAAATTAGTGATCTAAAAAGTGATTAAAAAAATTTGCTCCGTGTAATAATATAAAATTTTGCTTTAATGTTCTCTTCCTGTTCTATTGTTTTCTGGTTATCCCTGTATAAGTTCAAAAAAGCTGAAAAAGTCAAGTTACAAACGTTTTGAATCACTAGCATTTTTTCTGTATAGAACTGAATCCCCGGGATAAATGTGTATCAGATAAAACTTCTATAAAGTTGGAATGTATATTCGGCTTGGGAAATATACTTAATCTAAACTCTACTTTTTCCAGGCTTTTGGAGAAAAATAAAAGTAAAACCTAACCTCTTGTATTGTTTATTCAGTATGATTGAACACAATGAATGAGATTTTAGAGAGTTTTACTTTTTAAATTCAAGTATTGCTGCAATTCTACGGTTAACTATATCGAATTAAACAATTTTTAGAACCAGTATTAAACAGTTCCTTTTTCTTCGCGTGAGAAATGCCAATAAGGATTTTATAACAAATTGTAATATCTCAGAACATGTGGACTGAACATACAGGGTTGCCCACAGTGGATGAGACATTAGAGACGATTGTACGGAATTAATTCTGTATGTTTCCTTATGTTCACTATTCCCTGTAAACTGTAAACTTCTCTCTTTCTTTGCCAAATCATTATGTAAACCAATACATTATCTAGAGCCGAATACTTAATTTAACCTTAGGTTTAACCTTAGTCACAGTTTCCGAGTTTTAGGTCGTCTTTACAGTCTCATCCTTTATGGGTAATCCTGTAGTTCATGGAAATATCTTGGTTTGAATTTTTACTAAATATACTTTAAAAACTAAAATCCAGAAGACGACATCAAAAATACAACTTCTTAAGTTTTGTATCTTTAAATGTAAATAAAGTTGGCCTGCTTAAGGTTAAAGATATTATAAAGATCAAGTGTGCGCAATAAGGAATTTAACTAGTTCCTATTTTAAAGGGGGGGGGGGGGTCTCAACCCCAGTTGGGCTGCAACTCCCCCCCCCCGCTAAACATACGTCTCTGATAGATATCAAAGTATAGTGAGAAAACAAATATGGAAAGAAAGAAGAAAGAAAGAAGGAAAGAAAAAAACAAAACTGTGACCAGGGCGACACATGCGTTCGGTTTCTACTCATGATTAATTCAACCTCGTTTTTCAATCTTTAAAACCAAGGGCGTATACAGGGGGGGGCAAGGTGGACAGTTCCCCCACATAGACCTGTAAAAGGGAGGACGTAGCCCCCCCCCCTAGAACTCAGAGCTATCACACTTTTCAAATCTGAAACTGAAGAGTTAAGAGTATTGAATACATTGATTTGCTGTTTTATTTCTGCTAGTTTTGTTTGATGGAGAGATGAAGTAGTTATTGCATTGTAATTGGACTGTATAGTGTATGTGAACCTTTGAAGTATCCAAGAAGCCAAATGTTTTCAATTTACGGATCAAATTTCCCCTCCCCCCCTAGAAGCTTCTAGGGTGGGGCAAAAAAAAATTTGCGCTTCGCGCATATTTAGCCCTCCCTCAGATTTATTTCTGTATACGCCCTTGCTTTAAACTTACCGTGTTGTATCTTTTTTCGTTTTCATTAAAAATGTTTATATAAGAAAGGCGAAATATTTTATTTATAAGTCAAATTGTGATTAAAAGTGACCGATTTGTTGAATCCGCGGCCTGTACTTTTGAAATTTGATTATAGAATTGAAAACAAACTGATTTAAAATCATTAACAAGAGTTTATGTTTAAAAACAAATATTAAGAGAAAATATCACTAAAAATACACAATACAATCATGAAGCTAGACAACTGTGAGGAAATTATTATCTTGTTTATTAAACATAACTTGCTTATGGGGCATTAACGATTTAGTACAATGATCATCAGCAAATTGTTGAATAAGATGACGACATTAAAGCAATAATTAAGTGCATTTGATATTGTTTCACAGCAAATACTTTTAGTTGTAATATATTAAATCACTTATTAAGTAAAATGGGTCTGCTTACACTGCACAATTTCTCAGTTTCTGTGTCTTATATTTATTGGACTATTTAAAGTCATAACTTGAGTCTATAAGTCGTCTTCCTATTCCAGAGTTTTCTGGTTCTCATTGTAAATAATTTTTAAATTTAAAGCCGGACAGAAAACCGAAAAAAACTTTCAAATTGTGATATTTTAAGAGTTTAAGGTCGTCATTACAGTCTCAGTCTTTTTCGACCATCCTGTATTTTGGTATTAAAATATATAGAGATCAGAAAATCGAAAACTGGCGCAATTTTTTTTATGTTTTTCTGAAGAAAACAGGGTAAAAGAACATTTAGATAAAAAGGAAGGTATAATGATGGGGGGGGGGGCGAGGGGGTAAGTCTATCTATCTATCTATCTATCTGTCTGTTTATAAATCTATTTATCTATCTATCATTGCCTCAGTTTCAGAAGAAAGCCATATTGCGTAGAGAAAGATCCCTATATTTTAGAAAGCTAAAACATGGGTCTCGTGTAAACAGTTTGAAAGTATAGACCCTGACGCAATATTTGGTTCTATATTATTCTTATCTCAATGTGAGTATAGTAAATAATATTATAGAGTTTGGGTACCATTTATTTCACCTAGATGTACAGGACTGCTCAGGCACTAGAAGCAATAAACACATACAAGACAATGTTATAATCAAACACCGGGTTGTTTGTTATTTAACACGTTTTGAAACTCAAAGTTAATTATTGTTCAATTCGTGATTGTACGTTTAAAAGTAATCCTCTCATAAAAAATAACATGCATACAATTACATAATTAAATCTTTTTAAATCATGATTGTAATTTCTTTTAAACAGTTTCGGGAAAGCAAATCATAAAATTCTAAAAAATTCCACAGAAAAAGACCCATAGAATTCAGAAACGCGTACAGTGATTACCAGAAAACTCTGGAATAGGAAGTCGACTTTTAGAGTCTTAAGTTTAGACTGTGAATACTAATAGTCTAATGCAGTGTAATGTAAGCAGACCCATTTTACTTAATAAGTGATTTGATAACTTACTACTAAAGCTAATAACTTGTTGTTTTATCATTAAACCATTAGAAACGAGGGGTCTCACACAAGTTGATAAAAAGTACATATTAAGGTATAATTAATAGTATTAAAAGATAAAACCCTTAGTCGATTTTTTTACTGTTTACACCGCAGCAACGGCAATTTAATGACTCTGCATGATGTTAACTGTATAGGCTACGCAATAAAAACAATCATAGCAAATTATTCTTTAAATTACTATAATACTGTTTTTTGAAAATCAAAAAGTTTCAGGGTATTAGAAATGGAGCACTATTTGTGAAAATCGGAGGGGGGGGACACCCATATTTAAACCCACGGTCTATTAGGGTTAAAAACTATACACGTAGTGTACAATGCATTCAAAATTTTTACAAAATTTTTGTATTTAGACGCATGTTTATTTGTCATTGTTTAACGTATACACATATCTAATAAAATCAAGTATCTGTAAGTAAACTACTTGCTGTTAATCAAGATAGTTAAATGGATAGAATAGATAGATAGATAGATAGATAGATAGATAGATAGTTAGATAGGTAGATAAATAAATAGATAGATAGATAGATAGATAGATAGATAGATAGATTAAGATATTAGCTATTTTTTTATATTGCAAACTTTTTTCAAACTGAGAATTTTGTGCGCTAAATTTAACACAAGATAAAAAAAAATTAAAATAACTAAGAAGAAACTGAAAAATTAGAAGAAAGACTGTTATGAAATTTATTCTTAACCTGCACAGTGCACAGTGACCAAAAAGATCTGACAAAAAATAGTAATGCCATTTTTTTCTGGCCGAATCGATCAAGCTTTTTTTCCCGACACATTTTTAAGATTTACATAGATAATGAAAGTTTTAAATCTATTTTTGATGCATTATGTCAAGTATCTTAATAACTATTAATTACTACTTAACCGGGAGATTAAGGGAGGATAATTAAATTGAGGGGAAAACCACTTTTTACAGGGAGGATAATTACTTATCCTCCCTATTTACGGGGAGGATAATTACTTATCCTCCCTCTTTACAGGGAGGATAATTACTTATCCTCCCTCTGTGATCCATATAGATTTATTGAATAAATAGTTCTCTAATTTAATTTTATATTTACATTTATCACTCTCTTAATCATAAAAAAGGAGGGAATTTAAGGTTGGTTATTTCGTTGAACAGGAGATTAAATAAGTAATTATGCAACAAAGGCTGCTTTTTGTGGTTTTGCAAATACTAAATGGCTAATTACATCGCTCTTAGTTTTAAAAATATCATCTTTTTATTTTAATTTTTGATTAATCTAAAGAATTTTGTGTAAATAACTTGAGAAAAATGAAAGGGATTCACAATTTACAATATGCCCACTTTTATTATAAAGGTTTTCTGTAAACATTTTTTTTGAGAATATCTGAATTAAATATAAATATTAAATTAAATATAGCAAAACTATACGTCATTAATCTTCTTAATAATCGAAGGCTTAATTATCTTAAATTGATTTTTTACCATAATTACAATTGTTGGAGCTTTTGGACAATTATATTACTAATTTGGGATTCTTTAGATTTTTAATAAATTAAATATGGATTTTGTTCAGGGCAAGGAGATTTTAAGACAAGGAGGGGGGCAATAGGGTTTTCGTACACTTTGCTGTGACGTATTTGGACTGCTGGAGAACTAGTTTCTGCGTAACAACAATAATAAAGGCAGCCGATCTAATGTAAACAAACATGAGTTAGTATACGTAAATCTTCATCTAACGCCAGAGATGCACCAATGTCTGTTTATCATTGTGGTATTGTTTACAATCTTTATTATTGTTATTACGCAAAAACTAGTTCTCCAGCAGTCCAAATACGTCACAGCAAAGTGTACGGAAACCCTATTGCCCCCTCCTTCTATTCAATTCTCCTTGGTTCAGGGGGAATTATAGTTCTCTACATGTGTGCTCAGTTAGCTGTACTGTACACTTACAACTGTTTACTAATATTGATGTACTATATAGGTTAGGCCAGAATCAACTTATATTAAACAAATATCAGTACGCTCTCGGTATACAGGGTGTCCCACGAAACATGACAGTTGGTGAATAGTTTTCGATGTTTTCTTCCATGATACTATATTGTTACTTGAGACTTTTTGCAGTTTATTTCGTCAAGCAAATCTTTTACTCTGCAAATATACATTAGTTTGAAATCAATTTTACTAAAGTATTACTGCCAGATATATTTCTTACCATCATCTTTGGATCAAACAACTTAACAAATTATGGAAGAAGACATTTTAAACTATTCACCAACTGTCATGTTTTGTGGGACACCCTGTACTTCATAGCCTATACAATCAGTAAAGAATTAGCGTACATCATCACTCTATACACTATAACCTCGTTGATTTTGTTGGGGTGGTTGTATTGCAATTTGCGGATGCATAGTGTGTGATTGAGTACAATTGTACAAGTAACAAAAACAAATTAGATCTACTGAACACAACAATGCTACAATATTTAAGTCTGTTAAATTCTTATTTTCTCTCGAAAAAAGCGTTGAAGGTATATTTTATCTCTTTAATATACGATCATAATTCTCGAGATAAAATTTCAACTGACCCTTTAATTGCCCGATGTTTAAGGGTACTCTGAAAACTTTTTTTTGATAAAAAATATATGAAATATCTATGTGTTTATCTTTAAAAATTGATTATTTGCAATTTTTCAATATATGGAATGTTCAAATTTTGACATTTTATAGAACTGTTTAGAACTTTAAAGAAAAACGTCGACCACAACCTCCAGAGGCGTATTAAAGAAGGGGGGGGCATATGGGGGCTCCGTCCCACCACGGATCAGTAAATATTATGGCTTTCAAGGGGGTTAAAGGCCCCTAAAGGTGCTATATCCAACGAGGTTATAGTGCATAGAGTGATAATGTACGCTAATACACTATTTATTATTTACCTTACTTATTATAAGGAGATTTTGGCCTAACCTATAGTATATCATTATTAGTAATTAGCTGTAAATGTACAGTACAGCTAACTGAGCAAACAGGTAGAACTATCATCCCCCTGGCTATACCCCCACCCTGGAAAGAAAGAAAAAAAATTTAGCCCCCGTCCCCTGGACAAATTCCTGAGTACGCCCATGACATCCTCTTCAAATTGTTACTTAGAACGAAGTTCTGTTTAAGCCGTCATTTGCAAAACTGACAATCCACTCTTTAAAGTTTAAATAGAGGGTCATTTGACCTAACATACACAGCCCCTTTAACGTTTAAATTTGAAATTTTTAAAGAAAATCCGTGAATTTTTAGATGGAAAATCTTGGTAATCTGGAGAAGACAGTACAGTTAATAAATAAAGTTGACGCGAAAGAAGTTACTGTGAGGAATATGGGCGACGAAGTATGGGATCCTGTAGACGACCTCTCCATTCCGAGGAGACTAACGCATTCAGCAAGTGTAGGTATATGCTTTAATGGACTTGATATATTGCAAATGTAATAATAAAGAACATTGCCAGTATTGCGAATAAACAAGTGTTTACTGAAGGTGTCAGTAGTACACATTTGTCTCGTGATTCTTAAAGAAATCTTTTGTCTCTTTCTTAATTCACGCTTCAAAATAAATGAATTTGCAGTTCTTTCCAGGTACAATACAATATAGGTTTCCAGATTTCGAGATCGATCTTTTGCAGGTTTCCAGGTAAAAGCTTTCAAGGTTTCCAGGTAGAAAATTTACAGGTCACCAGGTAGAAGCTTTCTAGGTTTCTTGGTAAAGTCTGTATAGGTTTTTGGGTAGAAAATTTACAGGTTTCAAGGTTAAACCTTTCCAGGTTTCCAGGTGGAAACTTTCCAGGTGTCTAGGTCGAAATTTTCCAGGTTTCCAGGTTGAAATTTTACAGGTTTAAAGGTTGAACCTTTCTAGGTTTCCAGGTAGAACACTTTCAGGATTCCGGGTAGAAACTTTCCAGGTGTCCAGGTAGAAACTTTCCAGGTTTCCAGGTAGAAACTTCACAGGTTTTAATGAAACCTTTCTAGGTTTCCAGGTTGAAACTTTACACGTTTTAGTATTAAACCTTTCTGGGTTTCCTTTTAGAACCCACTTGAAAGACCCAAACCCTTTATCTTATTCTATTGAATATCTATAAAATTGTTTAGATATCCAGAAAAGTATGCAATTGGATGCAAGAGTGGAATCTCGAGTGCTAGGTGAGTCTTAAGTCGTTAAAAATGTGACATCTAAAAACATCCAAACAGACAGATCCTACTTTATATATCTATAGATAAACTTTTCCGTATGTTTAGTTCTGTATTCATGAAAATAATTCTTTATAAATATGTAAGCTATGTTTTTAAGCAATTCTTATTTTCAGTTCTGTATACTGGAGGAACTATTGGTATGGTCAGGAACAACGACGGAGTTTTGGTTCCCCAGGTAATCGTAAGGACTATAAAGTTCCATTTCCGGTCTTACGAAATATTTAGAATCTTATTTCTTATCCTCGACATATCAAATAAATGTTCTCTTCACTGTGAACCAGAAAATTGGGAATATAAAGACGCCTTTTAGACTCAAGTTAAGATTTTAGATAGTACAATGCATACAAAGCACAGCAATGGTGCAGTGTAGACAGACCCATGTCCATACTAGTAAAACTGTTTGCTTTGAAACAATATCAAATACACTTATTATTTTGTTTAATGTCGTCTTCTTATTCCACTGTTTTCTGTTTCTTCTATCTTTTACTACCTTTATATTTCAGCCGAATGTTATGGAAAACAAAATAAGACGTATTGTAACAATGCATGATCAAGATTACTCTAAGATGAGATTTGCGGCTTTCGGTACACAGGTACTTAATCAGTAGATAAGGGGTAGTAAGCACAGGTATTTAATCATTAGATAAGAGGTAGTAGGTGCAGGTACAATTAATCAGTAGATTAAAGGTAGTAGGTACAGGTACTTATTAAATAGATGAGGTAGTAAGCACAGGTACTTAATCATTAGATTATAGGTAGTAAGTACAGGTAGAGGAGAGGAAGTAGGTAAAACTGTACTTAATCAGCAATTTAAAGGTAATACGTACAGGTACTTAATCAGTAGATTAGAGGTAGTAAGCACAGGTACTTAATCAGTAGATTAGAGGTAGTAGGTACAGGTACTTACTCTTTAGAATAGAGGTGGTAGGTAAAGCTGTACTTAATCAGCAGATTAGAGGTAATACGTACAGGTACTTAATCAATAGATTAGAGGTAGTAAGCACAGGTAATTGATCAGTAGATTATTGGTAGTAAGTACAGGTACTTAATCAGTAGATTAGAGGTAGTAGGTACAGGTACTTAATCATTGGATTAGAGGTAGTAGGTAAAGGAACTTAATCAGCAGTTTAGAGGTGGTAGGTACAGGTACTTCATCAGTAGATTAGAGGTAGTAGGTACAGGTACTTAATCTAAAGATTAAAGGTAGTAGGTACAGGTACTTAATCAGTAATTTAGAAGTTGTAGGCACAGGTGCTTGTTTACTCTACATGTAGTTGGAGCTTCACGGCTTCGGCTACTGCTACTCGGGCATAACAGTATCCTTGCACAGGTCATGCTAACTCAGTAATCCATGCACCCAAAAGGGGGCACTGGGTTGCAGGGAGAGGTGGTTACCTGATAACACTTGTGTTATTGGGGAGTCTTAATAGATAGATAGATAACCTCCTATACCTGGAATGAAGAGGGTTGTGTACTCTATCTATCTATGTATAGGATACTGTACCTCTAGTACTACCTCCTATANGGGTTGTGTACTCTATCTATGAATATGATCCTATCCTGGATTCAAGTAATATGACGATGGATGATTGGATTCAGATCGCTAGGAAAATATCAATTTTAATCAGAAAATTTTAAAAGTTTTAATTCTTATGATACTGTTCAAAGTTGTACACGGGGGGGGGTGCTATGGGGATGCAGCCCCCTGAATCAATAAAATATAGACTTACATGGGGTTTTCAGGCCCCAATAGGTGATTAGCCCCATCCCCCACTGGAAAGAGAAAATGTAAAGTTAATGAAATGATATTTTAGTGATATAAAAAGCTCTTACCATATGTTTGATGGGTGAGTATTCAGTAACTATAAACTGAAATCTTCCATTTAGTCAAAGTCAGATGTATGCATGCAGACCCTCTGCAACCAAAGAGGACATTGCCTGATTTACAAGGGTACCCTTTAAACCTTAGTATAGTTCATCGAGTACTGAGATCTCTTTGTTTTAAATATCTGAAAAACTACTTGAATCCCTTTAAATATCTTAAAAACTACTTGAATCCCTTTAAAAAAGCGGTGAAAAACTATTTCCAAAATTTGAAAGAAAGTTTTTATTTTCTGCTAATTCTAGAAAGTGAATATTAATATTTTTAAAACTTGTTGTGAATCAGGCATTGTCGTTTTTGCATTGAGTGCCTCTTGAAATTACACTTTCAGGTCCTTTAATAGTATTTTCTAATCCTTTAGGTTTGTTATCCTTCATGGAACTGATACTTTGGCATACACCTCATCAGCTCTATCCTTTATGTTAGAGAACCTCGGCAAAACTATTATTGTCACAGGTTAGAGGAGTTAAAATAATGGTATAGAACTATTCAAAAATGGCAGGAAATTTTTTTGATTTTTTGCAAGGGTGTACATTTTCTCAAATTATTTTTTGTCCCCACTTAGGAAAAAATAAATTTTCTCTAGAAGGTATATTAGGGAATTTCAAAAATCAGCTAAATCAAAATTTTAATTTGTGGAGAAGTTCAGGAAGTGACATTACACTATTGGAACATAATTCCAAATATTTAGGGTCCTCCTACCTTATCTAAAACAAATGCTTACCCATTTTCAGTTTAAAATCAAAAGTTCGAGGTTGCGTGATTCCACCCCATTTTTGATCAAATATTTCTGCCTAAAATTATGCTAGGGGAACTCGGGAGAACCACGAAAATGTTTTACCTGGTTTTGAGATTCAAGTTGAGTGGGTCCACTTATTTAGGGATAAATAACTAAAATTGTAATTTAAGACAAAGTGCGGGTAAACGGCGGGGTTAACTATAAGTAACCTGGGTAACGTCGGGAACTTAAGCTAGAGTGCGAGATAAACTTGCTAAATATAGTTTTCATTCAGGGGTTCATTTTTGTTTATGTAATACTTTAAACAATGTATACCGTTATTTTTTTAAACCCTATCCTGAGAATACACGGCCCTGTTCTCCGCATTCCGTTGTGAACTTGTGAATCCTTCTTTATTGAAGTATAGGGATGCTCTCAGGTCGGAATAAATGAGTTGAGAAAAGTTATACTATATAGTTCTTGTATAGTTAAACTTATAGTTTTTGTATACTTAAACTACCTTGCGCTATTCATTTATTCCTACTCGGTATAGTGTAAACTAAATTAACCTACTCTTTGGAGAAAATTATTTTTTCTGGGACCAAAAATGACTTGGAATGGGACAAATAATCATTAATCAATTTAAATAGAATTATATTAACCCCTGATACGCTGCATGTTGATGAGCTGTACCCTGATGGTTCCATATCGGGTTCTCTTTCAGATATATTATTATTATTTTATATATTAATTTTCTTTATTTACCAGGATCTCAGATTCCTTGTTTTGAAACACGAAGTGATGGAAGAGATAATATTGTTGGAGCGCTTATCCTTGGTAAACTCTTTTATACCAATAAATAATATAATTCAGAACTTTTTTAATCGACTTGCAAAAAGTTCATTTTTAATGGATGAACTTTTCTTAAATAATCTTTAATATTTTTAAAATGTTGAATTTTGTATCAAAAGGACTTTAACATTATTTCGATTAAACCCAAATTTAAAGAGTTGCATGCCTGATATACAATAATACCTTTCAAACCTTTATATGAGCAACAATGCTGAAGATATCATCGCTTTTCTATCTGGGATATATCTGGGTTTTCTATCTTGGAAATATCTGGGTTTTCTATCTGGGAAATATCTGGGTTTTCTATCTGGGAAATAGGTGGGTTTTCTATCTGGGAAATATCTGGGTTTTCTATCTTAGAAATATCTGAGTTTTCTATCTGGGTTTTCTATCTGAGAAATATCTGGGTTTTCTATCTGGAAAGTATCTAGGTTTTCTATCTGGGAAATATCTGGGTTTTCTATCTGAGAAATATCAGAGTTTTCTATCTGGGTTTTCTATCTGAGAAATATCTGGGTTTTCTATCTGGGAAGTATCTGGGTTTTTTTATTTGGGAAATATCTGGGTTTTATATCTGGGACATATCTCGATTTTCTATCTGGGAAATATCTGGGTTTTTTATCTGATAAAAATCTGGGTTTTCTATCTGGGAAATATCTACGTCATCAGTTCCTTTACTATTTAATAACTTGTTACAGCTGGTAACTACTGTATTCCTGAGGTGTCTGTTTACTTTAACCATAAATTAATGCGAGGAAATAGAACTGTCAAGGTATTATATATATTTTTCTTACTTATATAGAGTGACATGTCCCGATTTACAACAGTACCTTTCAAACCTTTTCTGATCAAAAATTTTAATTTAGTCTTGTTATGGGTGGAAGTTCAGTTCCTAGAAACATTAGAATGGTTGAGTCTTTGGAACTAAACTTTATAAGAATGATTTTATTCTCGGTGCGTCGTAAATCGGACATGCCACTTCAAATTTTGTTCAGTGTCGGGGGGGTCAAAGCAACCCTTATAACCTCATGATTTAATTTGATTTTAGGTGAGTTCTGGTTCCTTACATGCTTTTGAGAGCCCTAATCTACCCCCGCTAGCAACTGTGGGTATCAATATATCTGTAGATTACAGGTAATTTAAGAATGCAAACAAATCTTACATTTTTAAAGTAATTTTGTAATAAATTTTGATGGGAGCTCAGCCTTGACTTTTGCAGAACGATGGTTGATTCCAGGAACGCCAGATTTGTTCGTTTTCTGGGCTGGAAGGGCCTTCACTTAATTTTTTATGCATTTATTTATTAATACATTAGTTAAAATTAGTTTTTAAAAAGAATTCCAAGCGTAATATTACAAATTTGACTTTACCGATTAATTTACAAAATTGCCGACAGCAAATTCTTCATTTGTTAGAAATTGTGGAGGTCTCTCATTGGATAGAATTTATTTTCAAGGCTGTCATTGGTCAATACAATTTACAAACTATATTCCTTTATTCTCATTGGCGAAAACAATGTACGGATATCTAAAGCGAGAGAAAAAGAGTGGATTAAGGACTACAATCAAAAGTTTCTACAGTTGATATTCGGAAACTGGCTTATTTCCATGCTTTACCATTTAGTAAAGCATCAAAATATCTAATTGAATGCAGAAACTAAAAATCAAGATTAATATTGTCATATTTTTAGAGTTTTGGGTCGTCTTTTCAGTCTCAATCTGTGTGGGTAATCCTGTACAAAAAATTCGTCGCTTTGATTTAGTCTTCTTGAACCAGTTTTTTGAACTATTAGGATACTGACATGATTAATTTCATGAACATTAAAAGTTATTAAAGTATAGAAGAAAAGACCATAATTATTTTATTATTTTATTGAACATTTATTTAACTATGAGCGACCTAAAACCATCTCTTGAGTTATCTGAGTTGAAAAGAAAATATGGACCCGGTTGGTTCAGGCGTTTGATGTTTATTGAATACAGACAGAAAATCTAAATTTATAAATAGATTCTTGATCACTGTGGAAAAGTATTGAAAATTCTATTTATCTGTGGAAAATTAATAATATTCTAGATCGCTGTAGAAACCTATTTATTATGATTATGATCAAAAGGTAGAGGCCCAAAAAGTTACGTCCACATCAGGCCCGTAGCCAGGGGGGGGTGCAAGGGTGCAGGTGCACCCCCCTTTCTTCTGAAAGAGGGGTGCAATGACGAATTTGCACCCCCCCCCCATAGTCCCATATAAAAGAAATTGTTTTCATAAGTTTCTAAAATCTAGTTATAAATTATATAGCCCGAGTAAGAATTGATTTCCAAACCAAATTATAATCTATTTGTGCGTTACTCATTAAAAGTGTGACGGAGTTTTTGTGTACTCTCTCAACTCATCCCCTGAGTCATGTGAGGGGGGGAGTCCAGAGTTCCTCAACGAGTAATCACCGCCACNATTAAAGTTATCATATTGCAAAGTCAAAGTAATAAATGATTACTTGACTCTGTTAGTTAAGCAGTACTCCCTTAAAAGCTCAAATACACTTCTTAAAAAGGTTAGCCTTTATATAGTGCATTGACAATGTAATAAAAACAACCATATACCACTGTAAAACCAAACCAAACATTGTTTAAAAAATCATTAAAAACACTCAAAAAAAAATTTTCGGCGGCGCGTCTTATTGCACCCCCCCTGGTCAAATCCTGGCTACGGGCCTGGTCCACATGCTGCGTTGAATTAATAGACAGAGAGAGAGAGAGCCCCTGGCCTGTCATTGCCATAGCGCTCGGCCCAGAAAGTTTCTTAACCAACCCTAACCCTAAAACATATACAAATCTCGCTTTTCTTAGTAAAATATCTTTATTTTTTTGGTGTACATAATTCACAATATTTTTACATAAATTATTTCTAAAACTTTGAACGCGCGCCAGTGTATTTTAAATCGGTGTGTAATTTATCTCATGTTCTAGATCCCTGTGTAAATTATCTCATATTCTAGATCACTGTGTAAATTATCTCATATTCTAGATCACTGTGTAAATTATCTCATATTCTAGATCACTGTAAATTATCTCATATTCTAGATCACTGTGTAAATTATCTGATATTCTAGATCGGTGTGTAAATAATCTGATATTCTAGATCACTGTGGAAGAGTGGTAAAATTAAAGCCCTGAATGTTCAAGCCAACCTATGCCGAGATGTTGTTCTCCTCCGTTTATTCCCTTCTATCAGTACAGAGACTATTAAACACTTCCTTACTCCACCTATCAAGGTTAGCTGGCAAATAGAACCAGATTTTTACTGCGTGTTGGAAGCTTGAAAATATAGCTTTTCTAACATTATTTTATTTACGTCATTTCTTTGTTACTACATAATAGTTTAAAAAGATAACTTTATTAAGGGGAGTGTTCACGAAAACTGAAAGGGGGTTTAGGCTTACTTCGAAAAATATTCCATGGTGAATTGCTCCTAATCTTACTCTGTTGGGTCTATAAGGAGAAACTTGTTAAAAACGACTCATACCGAAGACTCATACAAATTCAGAAAGTTACAATATTCGACAAAGATTTATTATTTAGGGTGTAGTACTCCAGTGCTATGGAGCTGGTAATATGCCGAGTAACAGGTTAAAAAATATTTAATCATCATATTTATTTTATAATGTTCGAAGTTCATTTTTATTCAATCTCTTCGTTCCCATGCTTTTTAATCTTTTTGTGAACATGCTTTTGAAAATCATCGTTTACCTGTTTTTTTAAAACTATTTGTTCATATATTTGTCAAGCTTTTAGAGCATGTGTTTTTTGTATTCGCACATTTCTTATTAATCCGGCCTTTTATAGGATATGATTTTCAAGTTAAATCCAATAACATTTATTTTTTCTTTCAGAAAAGACATTATAGCAGCAATAGAGAGTGCAACTAAACAGGGTGTTATAGTTGTTTCATGTACACAGGTAGGATACAGGTGTACAGGTGTACTAGTTGTTTCATGTACACAGGTAGGGTACAGTTGTGCAGGTGTACTTGTTGTTTCATGTACATAGGTAGGGTACAGTGTACATTTGTACCAGTTAGCAATATAGTGTACTGTTCACAAGTAGGGTACATTTTTACAGTTGTACTTGTATTGTGTACTGTAAACAGTAGGGACAGTTGTACTTGTATAGTTACACAAGTAACTTTCTCTTGAACAGCTGTACTAGTATAGCTTGTACCCAGGTAGGGTACACTTGTACAGTTGGGAGTAAAGTGTTCTGTACAGTGTACAAAGATCGGTTATATTTGACTGGTAGAGCTCTAATTATATTCTATGTTCAGTGCAGTCACGGAGCTGTAGACTGGTAGAGCTCTAATTATATTCTATGTTCAGTGCAGTCATGGAGCTGTTAGTGGAGAATATGAGACTGGTAGAGCTCTAATTATATTTTATGTTCAGTGCAGTCATTGAGCTGTTAGTGGAGAATATGAGACTGGTAGAGCTCTAATTATATTCTATGTTCAGTGCAGTCATGGAGCTGTTAGTGGAGAATATGAGACTGGTAGAGCTCTAATTATATTCTATGTTCAGTGCAGTCATGGAGCTGTTAGTGGAGAATATGAGACTGGTAGAGCTCTAATGAATGCTGGAGTAATCCCTAGCAGTGATATTACACCTGAAGCTGCTCTTACTAAACTATCCTATGTTCTGGCCAAGGTTAAATGCTCTTACTAAACTATCTTATGTTCTGGCCAAGGTTAAATGCTCCTACTAAACTATGATATTTCCTGGCCAAGGTTAAATGCTGTTACTAAACTATCCTATGTTCTGGCCAAGGTTAAATACTCTTACTAAACTCCTATGTTCTGGCCAAGGTTAAATGCTCTTACTAAACTATCCTATGTTCTGGCCAAGGTTAAATGCTCTTACTAAACTATCCTATGTTCTGGCCAAGGTTAAATGCTGTTACTAAATTATCCTATGTTCTGGCCAAAGTTAAATGCTCTCACTAAACTATCCTATGTTCTGGCCAAGGTTAAATGCTGTTACTAAACTATCCTATGTTCTGGCCAAGGTTAAATGCTCTTACTAAACTATCCTATGTTCTGGCCAAGGTTAAATGCTGTTACTAAATTATCCTATGTTCTGGCCAAAGTTAAATGCTCTCACTAAACTATCCTATGTTCTGGCCAAGGTTAAATGCTCTTACTAAGCTATCCTATGTTCTGGCCAAGGTTAAATGTAAAAATCATGATTATTGATCAATTTAAAGAACCACCATTTTATTAACTTTATAATTAGCATATTTTAAATTCAATATTATACTTGTATTTTACTTGAACACCATTTTCTATGTTTGTTATTTTATTTTAGAGTGAACTAAGCCATGAGGAGAAGCGTAAAGTTATGGAATCTTCAATTCGAGGTGAACAGTCAAATTAAAAAATGTTTAAAAACTTAACTTTAATGTTTAACAATTGGAAGAGACAATTGATGTAGAAAGGGGGAAAGGGGCAAATAATTGAATATAACAAATTTTTGGAAAATCCTAGATACGTAACCAATACTCAGCAAGGGCCGGAAACTCTAAACTTGCCCAAAAATTATGGTAAATTCCTGGGAAACGCCACTAATTTTTTGTATTATACAGGGTGTCCAAATAAACATGGGAATAAAGAGATGACTTGAAAACCGTCTTTGATTTCCGATTATTAATAAATGAATAAGAGTTTATCTCAAAAAAAATTACTTCTGCTAAGGTTTCAAATATGTAGTGGTTTAACACTAAAAATGGACTGAGATATTGAACATTTTTACAATTTTGTTGGCTTTTAATAAATTAGAATCTTGACAAATGTATCAATGTGTCAATTTTCAAGAAGCGAAAATGGTAGACCACATTTTGTAAATCCCAAGACTAGTAGTTTTCGCTGTTAAATGTTTTATGGAAGCTGTCACTTAATTCCCATGTTTATTGTTTAATTTTGAATAGGAGAGATGACAGTACAGTTTGAAGTAGTAAACCCAAGAACTCTAGAGATGCAAACTAATGAAACAAACCAACTTGATCTCATTGACCAGGTCCAAGTCATCTACTAGTATAATTTTAATAAAGTTTTTATTTTAAAATTCTAAAACTTGTCTGCACTTTGGTTGGTATTTCAACAACATCCACTTCCTTTTCAAATCTTTCATGATATTTTTATTTTATCAAATAATTAAGGTTTTAACTTTTCATTAATAATGTGAGGACTTGACAAATATATTCTGCGATAGGTAGCTCGAGCCATGAACTTGACAAATATATTCTGGTATAGGTAGCTCGAGCCATGAACTTGACAAATATATTCTGGTATAGGTAGCTCGAGCCATGAACTTGACTTCAGGAGAAGAGATAGATAATTTAAACTCTATTCTTTTCCCATCCTTACTTTGCTCAGGTATTCATTCTAGCTCAAGTATCATCATTTATCATGATTACCAGTTTAAACAGATGCATTTTTAGATAAAGAGAACCACTGGTTTGGAACCATTTTTTTAGATGAAATCAATTTGCTTACTATAGAAGAATCAAAATGTAATCCTATTCGGGTGAAATAGGTTCTTTTTACAGGAAATTGACATGAAACACATATTTAAAAAACTTATAATTAATCAAACAATTTCTGAAAACTTTTTAAAAGTGACTTACTTTATTTTTATTCAACTTACCTATTATATTATTGTATACTTGAGGAGAACCAACCTGTTCTAATTGTATATTGTATATAGTTGTATATCTGGGAGATACAAGTAGGTTAGCTGTATACTAGAGAAGAGAACCTACCTGTTCTAATTGTATATTGTGTATAGTTGTATATCTGGTAGATACAAGTAGGTTAGCCGTATACTAGAGGAGAACCAACCTGTTCTAATTGTATATTGTATATAGTTGTATATCTGGTAGATACAAGTAGGTTAGCTGTATACTAGAGGAGAACCTGCCTGTTCTAATTGTATATTGTATATAGTTGTATATCTGGTAGATACAAGTAGGTTAGCTGTATACTAGAGGAGAACCTACCTGTTCTAACTGTATATTGTATATAGTTGTATATCTGGTAGATACAAGTAGGTTAGCTGTATACTAGAGGAGAACCTACCTGTTCTAATTGTATATTGTATATAGTTGTATATCTGGGAGATACAAGTAGGTTAGCTGTACTAGAAGAGAACCAACCTGATTTCTCAGCTCCAGATTACAGTGGGAAAACAGGGCTACATATTGCTGCTGCTCTAGGTAGACATTTATCTAAATACATTCAGTAAGCATTCACTTTCAAACCCCTTTTCACTAATTAGATGAAGATTGTCAGTATTTTCTACATCTAATGCTTTTTATTCTTTGAATACTGAAAAATATAGGTACAAATTGCGATTTAAAATAAAAATGTTAAAGTTAATATTGTTAAAACGGGCAATAGCTAACTTGTTGAGAATGCATCTTTAGATTATAAGAACCTTCACTTATTTTTTTGATTTCGTAGTGTTTAAAAAATATACACAATAGATGCCCAACTCTTAAGAAGAACCTAATTTTTTTGGGTCAAATTTTTCTTCTTTTTCATTCAAGTTTTTAGGTTGTTTGTTGGTTCTTAAAATGGTTTGACTACATAAACAAATTCTTCAAGATTGATACTTGAAAAGCTCATACGAGCTTTACTTTTTCCTGGGAGCATATGCATTAATTGTTTTAAACGGGGCTCTGATTCAAAACAGCAAATACAATCTTTTTATTTTCCTTGTTTCGTTTGTTTAGGAAATGACAGTATGGTCGAATGGTTGTTAGAAAGGGGAGCAAATGTACATGCTAGAGATATGAACAATGATACTCCTCTACTCGTGGCTGCTAGGGCAGGGAAGGAGAGTACAGTAAAGGTAAACAGAATTTGATTTTGGGTGGTATTATGTTTAATCCGTTATTTAACAATCAGAGCTTTTCTCCCGTAACTGGCTCCACAACCTATTATTATTATTATTAAAGGACAACCCATCATTCAATGAAATAGGGGTCGGCGCCCATAGATCTGTCTATTACAATGAATGCATGTATTCTCTACAAGTTTGCATTTGGTGAACTTATATAAAATGTATCTCTGCCAGAATTAATAATCCTTAAAGGGAGTGTTCGCGAAAAATGAAAGGGGGTATAAGCTTAATGCGATAAAAAAGCGATTTTGATCGCTACTAATTTTACTTCTATCTGTTGCGTCTATAAGGAGGAAATTGTTAAAGAACGTCTCATACCGAACAACTCAGCGCCCATACAAATTCAGAAAATTGCAACATACAACTTAGACTGTAAAAAATCAATTTAATTTCAAACAAATCATTCAGATATTACAACCTATAGTCATCGACTATTTTCCACGTTTGTTTATATTTTATGATATTTTATTTTTTTAGAAAACGTTTTAACTGATTTCGAAAAATGTGAGTGGTCCGCGGCATTCTTAGATAGTTGCGCAAGCGACAAGAGAAATTATCAAATTCAAAACAAATTAATTAAAAAATATTATAAAATATAAACTATATACAAATGTGGCGAAAGATAATCGATGACTAAAGGTTGTAATATCTGAATGATTTGATTGAAATTAAATTGATTTTTTATGATGCAAATTTCTCAATTTGTATGGGCGCTAAGTTATTCGGTATGAGACGTCTTTAGCAATTTTCTCCTTATAGACGCAACAGATAGAAGTAAGATTATTAGCGATCAAAAGCGCTTTTTTATCGCATTAAGCCTATACCCCTTTCATTTTTCGGGAACACTCCCTTTAAATAAAACCAGTTGTTTATTTTAAAAATGATTTAAAAATCGTTGAGGCTTATATCTTGTCTCAGAGCCTTAATTGTGCCTAGTGTGATACAAACTACTGCAAGGAGAATTTTTAACATTTTTATTATTTTACATCTCGATATGCTTTTATTATTTACTTCTTTTGCTGGCTATGTTTGTATTATTTACTTCTTTTGCTGGATAAAATTTGATCATATGAATAATGTTAATATTTTATAGTAAACTTTAAATAGTCCAACGTTATTTAGTTTCAATGTACAAAGTTAAAAGTTTTCGACATTATCCTAGATTCTTGGATAAAGTTACAACTGTCTTTTTAGAAATCCTTGCTTAAACATAAACAAATGTTTCAAAAAACATCCTTCGAATAACCCTTGTTTTTAACTAGGTTTTAGCACAGTGTGGAGGAGCACACGGTTTAACCCTGAGTGAACTGGGAGATCTCATGGTTCTGGAGGCAGGACAGGGGCATATAGAACAGCTCAGGTGGGCCGATCATTTATGTATTGCATTATTTGTATCTTTCAGTATCCCGTGTTTATTTTTAATTTGCGAAAATATTTTGGTTCACTGGTATATGTATTTGGATTAGTCAGCTGATTTAATATGTTTATTCCCAGTTCCAATTTTACATTTAATTAGCTGATATATTAGGTTTACTCGGCTGATATATTCATATACCAGCTGATATATTTAGTTAAGTTAGTTCATCAGCTGTTAAATTGGGCTTGGTCAGCTGAAAAGTTTGGTCTTGAGTTGAATAAATTTAAGTTAGCCTCCAGTTTTTTTTTGGCCGGTAAATTTAGTTTTTATATTAATAACTACTTTTTTTAGATGTTTATTACAAGCTGGGGCTAGCCCTGATATTTGTAGTGTAATTAACGGTAACACTGCTCTCCATGCTGCTATAGAGGTGAATAATATTTTAAGCACCCCCCCCCAGAACAATTCCTGTATACGCCTCTGAATAAAATTCTTCAGTTTATAAATTAATAATTGAAATTTGAGTCATTGTTACTTTGCTATCCTCTCTTTATTTTACTAAATAATTTTACATAAAAGAATAAAGGTTTCTGCTTTCCAAACCCCATCGAAAATATATTTAGTTTAAACTCGTAACAAAACCATTGATAAAAATAGCCTTTAGCATTTAACCTGTTAAAGGGATTGTTCTAATGATCTAGGGAAATCATTTGTCTGTTTGTGAACTGCTGTTGTCTGTTGGAGGATCTGTTGATATCCCAAATATTTATGGATATACAGCTAAACATATATCCACCCTTCTACACAGGGATATATTCATCATTTTAACTCAGTTTGGATATGTATGTATAGAATATTCTTACACAATCTTTTTTAGATCTGCGTTATCCTTCGAAATGTGAGAAAAAATTGAAAATCTTGTAAGTCGCGCGATCATAAAATTATACCCTTACATTTAAATAAGAGATGCAAAGTTTCGTAAGGATAATTAAAGTAAACTTTAAGAAAAAATATTACCGAGCGATCAATAGTTGGTTAAAAACAAAGTTTTATCAAATAAAAACTGTTAAACGACCCCAACCGAACCAAATTATTTCATTACAATGAATACTTCACTGAATATATGCATGTTAGGGAACATCTTCTGAAGATTGAAAGAAAAATGACGAATGGAAATAACAGTTAAATATTAGCATTTATCAAGACAATGTTACGTAGATTCATTTTTACGATTGTCGTGGAAATATTTGATCATTTGTTGAAAATGTAAAAAGCAGTATTTAATTTTACTTTTAGACCTAGACGAAGAAATATTAAAGTAATAAAAGAATTTAGACTTAAAGCTATAGTATAGTCTTAAACTATGTATATTGTATAATGTTAACTATAGGTAAACAAGAAATCAAAACATTATAGACAAATTAAAATCAGTATTCTATCAACTCTTATCTCTCTGTAGTGTATTTGTTTCTCTTAATACAATAAAATAATTTTTTTTACAAATTTATTTGAGTAAAGCTTCTTTGGTTTGGGCTGTATTCTACAGTAGTAGAGTGGGCTACATAGTAAACAGGCAGTAGGCAGTACTTTGCAACATTTTAATTGTTTTAGGTGCAATTAGGACGACAAGGCAGTTGTGTACGAAAAGTAAACGATGATTTATTTTGCATCGTTTAGTGCGAATACTAGAGAAGTGCATATTTATTAAAGAAAATAAGCAATTGGCGAAAAAGGTTAAAATTTCGGTATTCTGATCTTTTAAGTCATATTCTCGAGAGGTCTAGTTAACATTTCCGAATAGAAATTTAGTTCCGTTGACTGGTTCAGTTCCGTTAAACAATATTAATATTCTTCTCCCATCTCTCCATCAATGGAATCCATTCCAACCTAAATATTAGAATCAATAATATATTTTTTATTGATGTAAATTTATTTTCACCAACATCCCACTGAGCAAGCAAACTTATAAGACAAGTACATAATGTTAAGTCGTCTTACTTCAGACAATTATTGCAATTCAATATACAGGGTTACTCAGATTTAGGATGAGACTTCAGAGACGACTGTACATAATTTATTCTGTCTATTATCATATATTTAGGATTCTCTGCAACTTTAAACTGGTTTCTTTCATTGTCAATAAATAGATTATTAAAAGACGAGAGATTAAAGTTTGCAGTCTAGTAGCATGTTGGTTCCACTCCGCTGGAGCGGAGGCCACCGGAGGGAAATTGTTCTCAGTGGAGAGAATATTCAAGGCAAAGATTTTTTTAACGTAATCGTCATATATCTGATTTTCAGGTCGTCTTTACAGTCTCACCCTTTCTGGTTAACCCTGTATATATCCTAATTTTACACTTAATCTGTAATTGTTTAAGACCCATATTTGTTGCCCTTCTAAAATGCTAATTGTCTTTCACTGCTTACAAAATTACCAACGATATTATGAAATATTAATTTAAATTTGAATTATCATGAAAGAAGGCAGACCACTTTTTTGTAACAAACAGGTAGGACGACTTCTTTTTCTTCTAAAATTATAAAATATGTAAAAATATTTTTTGAATAATTTACCTCTTCATAATCCTTTTCCAGAGCAGCAAGATCCTCCCTCGCCTCAGAGAACTCTCCTTCCTCCATACCCTCACCAACATACCTTTATATAGATGGCATCAGATAGAAACTTAGGACTGAACAGATAGTTCACAGCTTGAGACTTATGACTGAACAGATAGTTCACAGCTCGAGACTTATGACTGAACAGATAGTTCACAGCTCGAGCCTTATGACTGAACAGATAGTTCACAGTTAGTTATAACCGACTCTTTTTGTACTATTATAATGTCGTCTTATTATTCCCATGTTTATTGGGACACTCTGAAGAAATCGTACATTTAAGTTTGATTAAAAACATTTTATGAATCTATTTTGATAAATTTATTTTATCCAGGAAATATTTGTTTTTCATTCCAATTATTATTGTTTTGGAAACTGAAGGAATTGCAGATAATCTTTTATTAGTTTTGTATCGATTTGCAATTTCCACAGATTTTCTGCTTAAAGGGACTCTAGACGAAGTTAAAGTAACCCTCCATTTAGAGGAGAAGTATGGACGATCCGCTACAGAACACTTCAAACAGCTTGTTCTGATAAATGCAGAGGAGAACGTTGCTCTTATAGCTTGAAAGGTGCGTGAAACATTTGAAGGGTACTGTTGTGAATAAGAAATTCCACTCTATAAATAGAATGTCACATGAAATTACGCCAACAGACCCTTTAATTCAATTTCATTTTTAGATTAATTTGAATGTAGATATCTCATCAATCGATTATTCTGCTCATACATACAGGGTTATCCACTTCAGTGACAACTCTACAGAATTCATATTGTCTGTTTCCTCATGATATTCTTTGCGTGAGTAATCCTGTTTCTGTTTGATAAAGAGACAAAATCAAAACAGCAACGTGATGACAACTTAGGACTTTAACAACTTTTTTAATTTTGGGTATTATATTTTGCAAAAAAATATATTTTTTTCATAAAAAGATTTTAAATACAATTTCTGGAACTTATAGTTTATGGATATCTTGTTGCAGCTGTTTTTAAATAGTTTATCGCGTTATTAACAGCAAAACAGACTTGTTTTTATTATTTTGTTTATAGAAGTAAAGTTTAATACAAAGTTTTAAAAAATTAAATCATGATTTTGGTTTTGAACAAAATTATTTGTTAGTAAACTACAATTTTACCCAGAACTTTGAAAACATCGGAACAATTTGTAAAATTCTTTTTCTAAACCTCCTGATAATGGAATGCTGCAGATATTCACTTTTCTAATTGAATCATTATGGAGCTTCTTAAAACTGTTCCAGTATATTTCATGGCTATTTATTAATATTTTTCAATTACTTAGATTTAATAAAACCCATTGAAAAATTGTTAAGATGACATTAAATAAATTCTTTCGGTAGCTCTGAAGTTCTGGGATTAATTGTTAATATTCTCAAACACTTTGTTTATACAGCTTTCTATTTCCAATTGAAAATTTTAATATTAGAAATAATTGAGTAATTGAGTCGTAGAACTAGATTTCCCTTGTTTCCGAATTGTTTTATTTAATGCTTATTCTACTGCATTGCATAATTAAATAACTTTTTGTGTAAATTACAAAAACATTTGTATATTTTACTGTTATTATTCTTATTTACATTTTCTACCAGGGTGTTCCAATAAACTGGGAAATTAAGAGACGATTTTTGTGTCGTCTTTGATAGGTGTGGATTGTTGAAATGCTTTAAATGAACCAAAAAGAGGAATAAGGTCGCAAAGGCTTTCTAAATTTTTGAAATTAATGGTGATGGTAGTTAGAAACTTTTGATTTAAAAAAAAAAATTGAAAACTGGACAAGGTTTTTATTTCTTCGTCAGTTTTGAAGGTATGAAAATAGTAATTCCTCAATTTTGGACACCCGTTAATTGGGAAGGGGTGGATCACTGATTAAGGAGTAAATAGTTTAACTAGTTAGCGTTCATTCTAAACCCCTTCATCATTTTCCTGAACACTTCCTTTAGTCTTTACCCCTGGATATATTAAAACAATTTTACTCACCAGTGTACAAAAGCTCTCTTTGCGTACATAAGATCAAACTTGTGATCAAGACGAGCCCAGGCCTCAGCAATAGCTGTTGTATTGGACAACATACAAACAGCTCGTTGTACCTGAATTCATGTACAGTACAAATCTCAGTATGTAGAGTACAAATCTCAGTATGTACAGTAAAAATCTCAGCATGACCAGAATAAATCTCAGCATATACAGTTCAAATCTCAGCATGAACAGTAAAAATCTCAACACGACCAGTTTAAATCTCAGCATGCACAATTTAAATCTCAGCATCTATTCTCTGACTTTCGTTAAAGGTTTTCTTTGGCAGAAAACCGAAACTCAAGAAAACGGAACGATATTTGTCTAGTTCCAGATATTTGTCTAGTTCCAGATATTTGTCTAATTCCATATATTTGTCTAGTTCCATATATTTGTCTAGTTCCAGATATTTGTCTAGTTCCAGATATTTGTCTAGTTCCAGATATTTGTCTAGTTCCAGATATTTGTCTAGTTCCAGATATTTGTCTAATTCCATATATTTGTCTAGTTCCATATATTTGTCTAGTTCCAGATATTTGTCTAGTTCCAGATATTTGTCTAGTTCTAGATAAAAACGACAACTTCTCTGTCATCGTTTGCCAGAGTAAATTTAAAAGCAATTGTTATGAATTTTGGTTGATGGTATTATTTCCAAAATGCGTGAACAATCTCTTAAATATTTGTTTATTTACCTTTGCAAGATCCCCTCCAGGCACTACGGTAGGAGGTTGGTAGTTTATTCCAACCTAAACAAAAACAATATTATTCCATCATTCTATCTTTTTTTTATTGAAATATATTTTTTTATGAATATTTTCAGGCAACTTCCACAAAAATTGCCGTATTGGTTGATAAGATAAATAATATTTGAATCTTAAAATAAATATGGACCAACCTTGAACCCTGTGGGACACCAATCCACAAACTGAATGCTACGCTTGGTTTTTATGGAAGCAATAGCAGCATTTACATCCTTAGGAACTACATCTCCTCTGTACAGCATACAGCACGCCATGTACTTTCCTAGTACACAAATATTACTTTAAAAGGGACTGTAAACGTAATTTTACGTGGAATCTCCGCTTTACAACGGTACAACTTTGTCTGAGAAATCCATTTCCCCTTGCTGGAAATTGATCCTTATTAGATGTGGTTTCAATGCAAAAGTGACTAACAGATTTATGAAACATGAAGGAAAATTGTGATAATTTAACACTTTTCAAGATAAAAAACAACGAAATCTTATTCACTGTTACATGGATAGTGGTTTAAATTGTACTGTTGATAATCAGACATTCCACAATTGAAATTATTGACATTTAAATTTACATCTTCAGTTCTTTTGATCTAATTTTTCCATTTTGATTTTTTTTATTAGAATATGCTTACCATGCCGAGGATCACATTTAACCATCTGATTGTTTGGCTCAAAGCAAGCATTCGTTATCTCAGATACTGACAGCTGCTCGTGATACGCCTTAATGTCATTTTCTTATTTATAAGGAAAATTTTAGTTTCTTTATGTCAATTTTTACCAAAATGGCTTCATCCCAAATTTTAATTTTTCGATGAATTTTCTTTTTCCCTATAAAATGGTTTTCCCCAAAGAGCTTTGTAATATAAAGAGAAGGCATTGGGATTTATACGCAAAACCAGACGCCTCAATTGGGTTCAATAAGAAGCCATAGAATGTCGTCGTTTCTAAAATTTAAAAAGATTTTAGGACTTTTTACGCATTTCCATCACCAAAAACTTGCGTGTTTACATAATCAGAGCTGAAAACTTTAGAATGGGATATCCTTAATCCCGATTGGTTAACTAATCTGGAGATTAATAATAAGAGGAGAATAAGCAATATTTAATCTCGAGATTAAGAAAAAGAGTGGATCAAGCGTTAATCCCGATGTCAATCATTCAAAAGTTCCCAGCTCTGGGACATTCTATAATCTGGTAAATCGTCCTTTTCCTTGAAAATCACGGATCAAAATATTATTCACGTTTTGTTTACCTTTTCAGCACTAATTACAGGGGCATAGGTCACCAAAGGGAAGTGAATCCTAAAGAATTTTTAAAAATAAATTAAATTTTGCTCGAACTTTGTTTTTAAATCGCATTTTACTAAAGGCAGGTTAGCGGTAGAAAAAAGCTTTATTGCGTCATCTAAAATTCTTTTATTATTTTGAATAATCATTCTATTTAATTAAGCGCCTTTGAAAATTACCGACCAGAAAAAGCACACAGGTGCATGCTTAAACAGTTTTTAATTAGAGCAGAACAAAACATTGTTGATATTATCTAAAAAATTTGTCGCAATTTCATTCAATCAATTTTTTTCTTTCAAGAACCTGAGATTTTTTACGTTCCTCTTGATAATTCTTTTCTCGATGTAGATTTTTTTTGTTTAGTTGAAAAACTAAAAAATTAAATGATTCTTAAGGATCATTACTAAAAGATTTGTCGTTTTTTTATTTTGAATTTTGCTATCTTTATTTTGTTGATTAATTCGTTTCTCGGGATAACATTGTTAAGTTGTAAAACTTAATGACTTTTAGGATACGATTTCTCCGGTATAATTAGGGTTTCAAATAGATTTTTTACTTTTTTCTTTTTCATGTAACTGTACCTGGGGTATGGAACTAGATTAGTCTGGAACTCGGTGAGGTCAACATTCAGGGCTCCATCAAACCTCAAGGAGGCCGTTATAGAGGACACTATTTGACCTGAGGACAAAAAAACATTGTCAGAGCTCTGTCATTATCAAAATATCAGTGCTATCCTGGTTTTATATAGTTAATGTTTTGGTTTATGGCCATGGTTGTACGTCATGTTTATGATTAATGTTTTGTACATATGATGTTCATATTTCTCTGTTATGTTCATGGTTGTACGTCATGGTTTAAAGTTAAGGTTTTGTACATATGATGGTCATATTTCTCTTTTATGTTCATTGTTCATGGTTGTACGTTAAGTTTATGGTTCAGGTTTTGTATTCTCTAGTATGTTCATGGTTATACACGTTACAGTCATAATTATGGTAACGTTGTGGTTCTTGTCAAGTTGTCATCATCATAGTCATGACAATATGGTCATGAGTGATAATTATAGTCATATTCATAGTTATGATTATGGTCATATCATTTCATGGGCACATGGTTAAGATTAAAGTTATGTTCATGATCCCACCATGAATTACCATTATCCTAATATTTGTATTTGTATAAAGAAATACATTAATAATATATTACTAATTAAAATTCTAACCTATTAGCCTGTTAAGGTTTGTATAGGTTGGACGCTCAATATCTAGATTTCTTTGACAGATATCATAGATCGCCTCATTGTCAACCATAAATGCACAATCTAAAAACAGAAATAATTTTAATTTTAAACAATGCTTATGCAACAAAACTTCTCATTTTGATAAAAGTTAAAAAATTTAAAAAAAGGTATTTTAACAGGAAGTGACCCGTAGGGCTATATTTTCAAATTATTTTTTTAATCTTTATCTGGGTAACAATAATGAAAATATCAATGTTTTTTTAATCCGAAAAACAAACAAATTAAATCCACAACTTTCACAGAGAACCCGTATTTGAAAGTTTAGATATTCCTTCTTTTATATAAAACAAAGGTTTAGAGGATACCTGAATGTTCGAGTGTGGTATGAGTGGTAAGAATAGAGTTGTAGGGTTCAACCACAGCTGTAGCAACCTAGAGTAATATAGGATATAGTTATAGGGTTCAACCACAGCTGTAGCAACCTAGAGTAATATAGGATAGAGCTGTAGGGTTCAACCACAACTGTAGCAACCTAGATTAATATAGGTTATAGTTATAAGGTCAACCCCAACTGTAGCAACCTAGAATAATATAGGATAGAGCTGTAGGATTCAACCACAACTGTAGCAACCTAGATTAATATAGATTATAGTTATAGGGTCAACCACAACTGTAGCAACCTAGAGTAATATAGGATAGAGTTGTAGGATTCAACCACAGCTGTAGCAACCTAGAGTAATATATGATAGAGCTGTAGGGTTCAACCACAACTGTAGCAACCTAGTGTTATATAGGATAGAGTTGTAGGGTTCAACCACAGCTGTAGCAACCTAAAGTAATATAGGATAGAGTTGTAGGGTCTAACTACAGCAATAGCAACCTAAATAATATAGGATTGTAGGGTTCAACCACAATGGTAAATAACCTAAAGTAATAAAGGATAGAGTTTTAGGATTTAACTACATGGTGTAGTAACCTAAATAATAAAGTGAAGATTTGTAGGGTTCAACAATAGCTGTAGTAACCTAGCAACAACATTATAATTAAAGCCTGAGCTCATAAAACCAGACAAATCACAATAAAAGAAAAAAATTCCTCTGAAAATTTAACTTTTTAATCAAATTTTCCTGGCGTTTATTTTCTAAATCAAAAAGTATAGAACGAAAATGGCAACACGACACGACGAATACAAAAATGTTTTCTCAACTTTAACTTGTGTTCCGTGATTTTAACTTCTTGATAGATGGGAAATCTGCCAAAAAAATAACGGATTTTCTTTGAAAAAAAGTATTGATGATTCTGGGCATTAGGAAATAGGAACATCTCTGAGCGATAAGATTGGCTATGGGTGTTCTCATAAATGTAGCTGTTGTATTTTCAAAAAAATTAACGGTAATGTTGAATATGGGAAAGAGGGGGGGGCTGGATAAATACCTGAGGAGCGGGGTAAATACCTGAGGAGCGGGGTAAATACCTGAGGAGCGGGGTAAATACCTGAGGAGCGGGGTAAATCGAGAATTCAAGTTTGGATTTCTTTCCGAAGTCTACAGACAAACGTTCCATCAGAAGAGAGGTGAACCCTTAAATTTCATAGTTTAAAAATACAACTAAAACAATTTTAATCTATTCTTACTGATTAAAAAATTCATTTTAGACATATCCCTTATAATTTTTTTATAAGTTAATTGTAAATGTAAAGTGTTAAAACATCACACTAAGTTTTAAAGCAAATGAAGCTAAAGTAAAAAATGAGATACGAGAGGCAGATTTGGGTTCTAGTATACGTTTGTACACAAAAATGAATTGTTTGAAATTGATTGCTATCATTATTAATGATCATCTTTTATCCTTTCTTTCTTTATTTTTGCCTTTTTCTGCACTTTTTTTCTTTTACACACTCGCTAACTGTTCAACAGTGTGTATAATGACTTACTAACTCACCCTCTCACACATTCACCCTCTCACTCACACTCTCACACATTCACCCTCTCACTCACCCACTCACTCACACTCTCTCCCACTCACCCTCTCACACACTGACCTGATCCGGTTCCTCCTCCGAATGAGTGGAAGACGAGGAATCCCTGTAATCCAGTACAGTTATCTGCCAGTTTACGGATCCTGAACAGTTTGTATTTTTTATTTATTGTTTAAAAACAATATTTGTAAGGACCAAGTACAGGGTTATCCACAAAGAATGAGACTTCAGCGTCGATTGTACGGAGTTTTTTGAGTCCGTTTTCTTGCATTCGGGTTTCATTGCAGGCCCAAACTGGCTTATATCTGTGCTCAATCAAAATACTCAATTAAATGCAGAAACCAATAAATCAAGCTTAATAAATTGTCATAGTTCAGAGTTTAGGTCGTTCTGTAAAGTCTCTTCCTTTGTGATTGTTGATAATCAAGTAATCATGTACAGTAGGTGCAGCAAATATGAATATCTAGAAATCAAATAAAGCAAGGAAGACGACAAGTTATTCCATTGTTTTCTATATTTTTCAAGAAGAAGCTTTTATAAATATCGTTTTCGTTGGGTGACACAAAAAAGATATTTAATTATCTATTTCATTTGGAACGTAGTCATAATTGCACATCGGATATGCCTGAAAAAAGTAAAACAAATCATGAAATTCTAAATTTTTTTTTCAGATTTGATTTCCTAGAAATTTTTCACGGAATTTTTCCTCTTTATATCATGTAAATTTTGCTGAAAACGTATTTTTTGTAAATGTTAATGTATTTTTCAATCTCTGGAGATAAAATCTAAGAATGATTTGAAAATGATTGGTTAAGTGGAGTTTAAAAGGATTAAATGTACTTAGTATAGGTGTAGTTGAGTGGACGATATGGTTGAATAAACATAGATTAGAAAACTAGAGATTGTAAGATTTACAAAGGGAAGATAAGCGAAGAATCCATCTACAGAGTGACGTTTCAGATACCCTTTAAACATTTATCTGACTGTTCATGATTTTCAAAGTTAAAAAATTGCAATTTCTTACATTTCCTAAGTCGTTTCTGCAGCATATCATTTCATAGAGAAATCACTGTCAAAAATAATAATTTTTCGTTCAAAATTAAAAGATTTTAAAAAATTGATCAGTTAAAGATGTATAGGGAACCATTGTGAATCAGACATATCTAGAAATATATATAGTAAAAATAGTTTTTAGTGCACTCTCACCCGCTCTATAGAAGTAATTCAATTATCCGAACCTAGTTAAACTACTTTTTGCATTTAAAAAAAATTCAACTTGAGGTCTGTTAACTTGTATCTAATACCTTTTTTTCTACATATATTTTCCAAGGCCTCCCTATTAAAATGTATTACAACTCGATCAAATTAGAAATATTGGTGAAAACAGAAATTATTTTGATCAATGAACATTGAACGTATAAATTGGAAGTTTCCCCAATTTCCCAATACGCTATCTCTATAATTATGATTGGAAATTCTCATATTAAATCATTCATTCATTCATCTTCCTTAAACAGGTGCGGATGATACTATTTCCGGTATGATCAATGTACTTCCTGTTCTCTCCTTCTACCTGTGGAGTCTTTAATAAATTATAGTGTAAACCTAACCACACCCCTAATTGTTTTATTGGATGAGCACAAAGGATATCATTACTTACCACCCCTACCCCC
>NW_019396936.1:34758-105167 GCF_000591075.1 Eurytemora carolleeae | reverse complement strand
TCCCCCCACCCCTCTTCACCCTTTAATTCTTTTCTCCTATCTTAGTATTTCAGAAATACTGCCGAATACCAACATTTATGTTGGATACATAAGCATTCATTTAGAAGAAATTCATGCAATTTAAAAAATCTTTATTTTTTGAACCAAATCATGTCATTTTTACCATTTCCAATCACCTTAACTTTTTCGATCTCTTTTAATGAATACAAGATAAAAAAAAAGAATGAGAGAGAAAAAGATATGAAAATTATCAAAAGAAAGAACAACATGACCATGAACATGAACATGAACATGAACATCAACATCAACATCAACATCAACATCAACATCAACATCAACATCAACATCAACATCAACATCAACATCANCATGAACATGAACATGAACATGAACATGAACATGAACATGAACATGAACATGAACATGAACATGAACATGAACATGAACATGAACATGAACATGAACATGAACATTAAAATGAACATAAACATGAACATGAACATGAACACGAACATGAACTTGAACATGAACATTAACATGAACATGAACACGAACATGAATATGAACATGAACATGAACATGAACATGAACATGAACATGAACATGAAAATGAACATGAACATGAACATGAACAAGAACATGAACATGAACATGAACATGACAACGAACATTAAAAATGAGAACGAACCAACCTGTCTAGGACGAGATCAACAATCTCCTTCCCGATTGTATAGTGTCCTCTGGCGTAGTTGTTAGCGGCATCCTCCTTCCCTGTACAAAGTACAATTGTCAATATGTACAAGACAGTGTACATTTTGTACTGTGCATAATATGCGCAAGATGTATATATTTTTTTTTAATAATTTTAGATTCAAAATTAGGATTTTGCCCAGTACTTCTTTAAAACTAAAGCTATAAAAAAATCGCTTGCCGGCTTTAAGATATTTATATTCTGGACTATAAAACTACTGGTACTTGGTGCAGTAGAACTATTGGCTAAAGCCTGGCGAAATTGGCCCTGTCTTAATAGTTCAGGACTGCGTAGATCAGTGTTTACCTGTGACCAGCTGTTCTGGATGGAAGAGCTGACGATAGGTTCCAGTTCGAACCTCGTCAATCACAGTTGGTTCCAGGTCGACAAATATAGCCCTAGGATAACCAAAATAAATTTAACATTAGATTTAAATCTAATTCAAGCATTGTCCCTTAGTATGGAGAGATATTGAGAAAAATAAGACAGTTTTTATTTAATTTTTCGATTTACTCATTCTTTGGCGTTAAATAAGAGGAAATAGGCGTTCATAAAAGCGTAACAGCATTTATCCACGTATTTTTTTTACATTTTGTCAAGAGTAAATCATTTTACTGTTATAATTCATTTTTTCTAGAAGATTTTATGAAATTTTATACAATCAAAGGTTTGGTAAATAATTACAAATATTGTGGTTTGGCTTTATGGTGATAATAAAAGAATTGTAAAAGTAGGACACTATACTAAACAAATATTGGTTATGTAAATCGTACACATAGACTTTGTGTGTTTACAAAATTATTCAGCAAACTTTACTTTCTTTAAGGTAGAAACTATCATAAAACAATGAAGAAAACAATTTTGCATAAATTATTTCTCCCCCCACCCCCTCCCTTTATCACAGTAACATATAAATGATCAATATCACCTCTCCCTAGATATATTCCCATTGCTACAAAGAAAAAACTCTCTCCTTAGTTCTACTCTCAATTGTAAAAAAGTACCTAGGAACATGTTTGCCAGCTCCTGTCTCTGAGAAGAATGTATTAAAACTATCATCTCCAACTCCTACACTCTTATCACTGGGCATCTGACCGTCAGGCTGGATTCCTGAAAAAATGGAATTAAGTCTTTGCCACAAACTCAGGTTTTCTAATCCCTATATCTTTGAAAACTCAATGTCGTTCATCTTTTAAACAATAAATATCAAAGGGTTACACCAACTAGTTGCAAAGATAAAAGAAATAAGAAAATTTGAGTTTGTGGCAAAGATTTAATTTCTTCACAAAGGAATTGAGTCTTTGTAACAAACCCAAAGTTTCTAATCCATATATCTTTGCAATCTGATTGTGTAAATTTTTGATATTTCAAACTTAGATTATTTGATCTAACAGAAATTATAGTTTGAAATATCTAAGGTCTACGACATTGGATTAAGTAGATATAAGGATTAGAAAATCAGAGTTTGTGGCAAAGACTCAATTCCTTTAATCATTATAAGCCAAAATAAATATGAACTCGTGAAGAGCTTAAGTAATTTCAAGTTGTACTTGATTTTAAAGATACTAAACCATTTTACAAAACAAACGAATTCCTGCAAAATTACGTATACGAAAAAATGGGTTTCAAATAATTATTTTAGGAAAAAAGGAATGGCTTTTAGCCTTTTAGCAATCTTTAGGGGAAAGTAGAACTATTTCAATGTTAAATATATATTTGTTTGTTTTCCATTATTAAATATAATGAAATTTCCTTTTAGGTTCTAATTCGGGGGTTGTGTTTTAATTGAATTAGAAATGACGCGAAGAACTTCTGAAATTGTTAATTTCAATTTTAATTTCAAAATGTTTGTAATTAGTTTTATTTTATTTAGTCAAGACCGTTCCTGCATAAAAAATGAAGATAGAGTTAGGTAATTTCTAAAAAAAATTCTTTTTCAAATTTTTATTTGAAAATAATTTTTTACTCCATAATATTTAGTACACCAGTCTAGCTGTTTAAATTGTTAATGAATAAAACTGGTACTAACCGTGCTCCAGGCAGTACAGTTCCCAGCATGCATTTCCCATCTGGCATCCTGCTTGCCCAATATGGATAGAGATGCATTCCCTCTAAACATAAAAAATTGTAAACATTGCAGTACGATGGTTACACGGGTCCGTATTTCACAGTATTTTTAGAGAGTTGGTATAGCTTTCATCAACATTTTTGTTATAGTTCATAAAAACTCGATATATAACCAATTAATATAAAAAACTTTATATGCGACTTCGATTTCAATTTTGACTTATATCAAGCTTTTAAACATTATGGATACACATAATCATAATACCAAAAGAAGATGTCAATTTAAAAAATTCAATTTTTCTTGTAAAGTTGAAATTTGAAAAAAAACTTGTTTACAATCAAAACCTTTAAAATTGTCCTCCTTGTTTTGATATAAACGCCGACCACTGTATTACATTTCTTCATGAATTGTTTTATGTATATTAACCAGATCAGATTTCAGTATTATAAGGTTTATTTTAATCTAAGCATATCTAGTTCACCGTCTGACACACATTTACGGCTCATATAACCCTCACAACTAAATATATATATATATATGTTTGTTTGTTTATATATTTAATAGACCTAATATAATATATACTTATTTAGAAATCTGTATGTAGGTATACATAAACCTTCTCTATCTGTATCTTGGAATACACACACCTTCTCTGTCTGTATCTTGGTATACATACACATTCTCTTTCTGTATCTTGGTATACTTACACCTTCTCTGTCTGTATCTTGGTATACATAAACCTGTTCTATCTGTATCTTGGTATACATACACCTTTTCTGTCTGTATCTTGGTATACATACACCTTCTCTTTCTGTATCTTGGTATACATACACCTTCTCTTTCTGTATCTTGGTATACATACACCTTCTCTGTCTGTATCTTGGTATACATAAACCTGTTCTATCTGTATCTTGGTATACATAAACCTGTTCTAACTGTATCTTGGTATACATACATCTTCTCTGTCTGTATTTAGGTATACATAAACCTTCTCTATCTGTATCTAAGTATACATGAACCTGCTCTATCTTTATCTTGGTATACATAAACCTGTTCTAACTGTATCTTGGTATACATAAACCTGTTCTATCTGTATCTTGGTATACATAAACCTGCTCTATCTGTATCTAAGTATACATGAACCTGCTCTATCTTTATCTTGGTATACATAAACCTGTTCTAACTGTATCTTGGTATACATACATATTCTCTGTCTGTATTTAGGTATACATAAACCTTCTCTATCTGTATCTAAGTATACATAAACCTACTTTATCTGTATCTAAGTATACATAAACCTTCTCTATCTGTATCTAACTACACATACACCTACTCTACCTGTATCTAGAAATAGATACATGCGCCAGTAAATACTTCATGGTCTGAGAAATTCTATTCCTGGTTTAAAGGGGTAGCGTGGGACTTGTATATATATATATATATATATATACGTTATTTATAAAGAATATGCTGAGAACTTGGAAACTCGGAACTGGGAGAATTAGACATATTTAACTAGCAACCTATGTTTACTAGGGGGGTGGGGGGAGTCCCATTTCTAGGTTTATTTTGCTTTTGCATGCATCGTAATAACCAAAATAACATTCTCAAAGGATTTTATGCGACATCAAAAAATGATAAACTATAAACGTTATGAGCATGAGACATATCTTTTTAGTTTTTTTTCAGCAATAGGTCAAGGTTTTATTTTAAGAATTGAGAATAAATGATACACATTGATAGAGGGGTTAAACAAAGACATTTTTTTAAAACCTGATTTCAAAATGCGAGATCCATTCGTAGAATTTTTTAAGTTTAAACCATATATTACAAATAAATATCCAAAAGTACGTTTTTACCGTGAATGCACTAGAGGTATTTGTATAATATATACTTGGTGTAATAAAATAAAATCTAACCACTGTAAACCCTATTGTTGAACAATTTCAACCAAAAATATACCAATAGATTTTCAACATACATATATAATGCATAATATCTTAATATAATAAGTCTAGAACATTTTCTATTATTATTAAGATAGGTTATTGCGTGCTGGACACAATAATACATAGTAAGAGTTTTCGTCTGTTTGTCAAAGCAAAGCAATAATAAGATAATGATTGACCAAACATTTATTGAATTTTCAATGAGTAAAGGAATTGAGTCTTTGCCACAAACTCTGATTTTCTAATCACTATATCTTTAGAACCAAATGTTGCAGACCTTAGATATTTCAAACTATGAATTCTGTTAGATCAAATAATCTGAGTTTGAAATATCAGAGGTTTACAACATAGAGTTCTAAAGAAATTGAGGTTTAAATATTTGATTTTGTTCCGAAGACTCAATTCCTTTGTACATAATTTTTAATTGAAAATCTGGAAAAATAATTGAATTGCATGTACACTGCCTTTAAATATTGAGTTATTTAAGTATTCTAGGATATTAGAACTGCATTGCAGGTAGAATTCCTTTATTGACATTCTACTAAGAGGGCTAAAGGGAGAAATCTGGAGCTTTAAAGGGAGAGTTCACGAAAAATGAAAGGGGTATGGGTTTACAGCGAAAAAAAGCGCTTTTGATCGCTACTATTCTTACTTCTATCTGTTGCGTCTATAAGGAGAAAATTATAAAAACGACTCATGCTGAAGAACGTAGCGTTCATGCAAATTCAGAAAGTTGCAACATTAAACTCGGATCGTAAAACAATCAATTTACTTCCAAACAAATAATTCAGTTATAACAAACAATAGTCATCGATTATTTTTTGACGCATTCGTATATAGTTAATATTTAATAATATTTTTTTTTTAAATACTATTTCGAAGGCGCTGGATTTTCAAACATTCCTAGAAAATATGAAAATGCCGTCTTCATTATCAATTATTGCTGATTGTTGGTTGTAATATCTAAATGATTCGTTTGGAATTAAACTGAATTTTTACAATCCAATTCGATAGAAGCGGTCAAAAGGCCTTATTTTTCGCCGAAAGCCTATACGCCCTTTCATTTTTCGGGAACGCTCTCTTCAAACGCAGACACAAGAGAAGAAAAATATTTATTCGAAAAAAATTTACTTTTTTGTTTCTTCTACATAAGGACCTGATGTAATCGTATATATTGAAAAAGATGGAAAAGTATATTTAGGACACATATGAAAGGTTTATATTGGTAACGGTGGAAAGTAAAAATTGGAAAAATGCTAAAGTACATGTAGAACAAGATGAAAAAGTACATGTAGAACAAGATGAAAAAGTACATGTAGAACAAGATGAAAAAGTACATGTAAGAACAAGATGAAAAAGTACATGTAGAACAAGATGAAAAAGTACATGTAAGAACAAGATGAAAAAGTACATGTAGAACAAGATGAAAAATTACATGTAGAACAAGATGAAAAAGTACATGTAAGAACAAGATGAAAAAGTACATGAATAACAAGATGAAAAATTACATGTAGAACAAGATCAAAAAGTACATGTAGAACAAGTTGAAAAATATGGGACAATATGGAAAAGAATAAAATAAATATTTTTAAAAACTGTATTTTTTTTGTGTCCATATGTATTTTCCTAGATATAGACTTAGTTTGATGACGCATACGAGATAAGAATAGGAGTATTGGGTATGGAAGTCCCGAGGCCGAAGGATGGGGGGGGGATATAAGGAAGGGGGGCAAGGAGAAAGGAGGAGGGGGAGGCTAGAAAACGTCCCAAATCAATGCGAAAACCGCGCCCAACCCAGACTTTTCTCTCTTCATGATCAGAAGTAAAAATCAATCAAAAATTGTCCGATCAACTTTTTTAACTGAAAATTGTTCTTTTGTATGTTATCAAGGAAAGGTAGGGTAAAAGCTTATAGATTAAAAATAAAAAAAATGTCACAAATCTATCTAACTCTCGATTTTGCAAATATTTTGAATTTTTACACCAAATCATCAAATTGTCCTGGTATTAGCTAATTTTATAAAACCCAATGAAATTTATAAAAAAGACCAACAAAATACTGACACATTTTCTTACCATAATTAGTGATCTGAAGAAGCCTTGAGCTGAATAAAGACCGCTAGAGACTGATCACGGTTGAGGTCCGACATCTCATTATATATGAGACAGTTCCGGCCGGTACACCCTTTACCCGACCACTTCCGCTATCCGGGCCGGTACAACCAATCTTAGAGCAAATTTCTCCCGCATTTCCTTCAACACTGGAAATAATTATGCATTTGCCTACAAACCATGACACGACGCTACTTGGAAATATTTCTGTCTCACAGACATAAAAATATACATTTTTTAAACAAGATAATTACTTTTTCTGTTCTCTCTTTCTCTCACAATATAATACATTTTCTAACAGTGTATGATGTTGTATTAGGAATGAGAAGATATAAAAAAGTTGAAAAGACATCCTAACATTTCTGCATTTATGATTAATGATTATGAGCAGTTATTACCATTTGGCTTTGCCATGAATAAAAAAGACGACATTTAAAAATAAGAATAATGTATTAAATCCAACGTAAATCGTTTAATTCATTTTATAATTTAGCTCCAGTATTAACATTGATATTTTACGACAATACATAAACAAAAACATATATATTTAAGATTCACAATAATAATCTATATATTTTATAATTTAGATCCAGTATTAACATTGATGTTATACGATATATACATAAACAAAAACATATCTTAAAGATTCACAATAATAATCTAAATACCTTTTAAATAAATAATTTACACAGCGGAAACAAAATAATTTCGGATCCTTACAATTTTCCATTTTTTCCATCGAAATTGATCATAAACACATTCACTTCTCGGTATTATTGACCGAAGTCATTGATCTAGATTTTATAGGAAAAATCGTCAAGTTATGTTAATCAAAAATTTTCTTTTATAGATAAAAAATGTTAATACAAAATATATTGTGTGAATAATAAAGGGTCACCCACAGAGGCGTATTCAGGGGGGGGGCTAACCCCCCCCCCCCTAGGGCGGCCCTGTAAAAATTGTTCAGAGGTGCACTTTTTCTTTTGAATAGATATATATGAAACTAAGATAAATCCAAAATATTTTTTTTTTGACCATTTTTTCCGGTGCTGTCGGAAAAAAAGTGATTTTTTTGCCATTTTTGAACTTTATTGATTTTATTTCTTAAAACTTTTATAAAATCCAAAGTTTTTGACTGAGAATAATGTTTCATATCATTTTGGAAATCCCAGATAATGGTCTAAAAGATAAAACCAACTGATACTGAATATTTTGAAAAATCATAGTTTTATAAGCAGTTATAGCCCCAAAATCATCGAATTTATTGATGCGCACTTGCAGCTCATTAACATACCCTGAGAACTGAACAAAAAAATTAATTTTTATTTTCATTTTCTATATTTTATACTTATTCTAAAATGTCATTACTTTTTGAAATACCTTCAAAAATGGTCGATTAATGAACTGTTCAAAAANCGATGCTTTAAGCTTTTGAGCAGTCCAATGAAACTGTAAGGTTCAACTCCCACACTATTCCCTTGATTAAAAACAGTTAATTCATTTATTAATTAAATATAATTTTAAAGTGAGTTAACGTGTTCTCTCCACGTTGTAAAACCATAATATAAGATAATTAGAAATACAGATATTTAGAAATACAGATAATTAGAAATAAAGATATTTAGAAATACAGATGTTTAGAAATACAGCTAATTAGAAATACAGATATTTGGAAATATAGATAATTAGAAATAAAGATATTTAGAAATACAGATATTTAGAAATACAACTATTCAGAAATATAGATATTTAGAAATACAGATATTCAGAAATAAAGATATTTAGAAATACAGATATTTTACCAAAATATTAAACGGAGAAAATCATCATGTTTTACCCTCTTAAGTTTTAAGGTAGGGTAAGATCTCACAATTGAAATATGTCCAGAAATAGTTTTTAAAAAAATATAGATATATTCAAATATTTTTCGTAAATTGGAGTTGGACAGTCCAAAATTATACGTAAGGTGTAAATAACTAAACAATTCATTAAGAACTTGAGTTTTTACCACTAACTCTGTATTCCAAATCTATACCTGTGCGACCGAAATAGATGGCAACAGAGAAATGGACCAATTATACACCACGTCACAAGTGTCAAATATAACAAGGAACACGAAATTTTCTCACAATTATTGACGTGTTTTCCAGGATTAAATAAAAAAGTGTAAAAACAGAAAATAAAGAACACATAAAAATGCACTTATTTCACTGTAAGATAAGCATTTAGTCTAAAATTATCATTAATATAGCTCGGAATAGGGTAAAGTTCCATTGATGTAACCCCCTCAGCTCTCATGCGAACCCAGAGCTAAACTCAGATTGGATAGTTCCATTGATGTAACCCCTTCAGTCATCATACGGACCTAGAGCTAAGCTCGGATTGCAAGTAGTCCAGCTTATAAACAGGACAACGTATATTAGATCTTTAGGTCGGAAAGAAAGTGGGCGGATGATAAGTCGCCAACATGGAGAAATATTTGTCGTCAGAAAATACCAACCCAGAAAACATGTTTTGAGCAAGTTTGAACATGTGGAAAACCAAAGCCACGGTTGCCCCAGATACTGGTTTAAATTAAAGCCAATAGGCATGAACCACAGCTTAGAAGTAGAAAATAGGATCAGTCTGGGCTAAAACCAAAATAGCCTTTGTAGTTACGAAGAGTCCGAAGACGGAAGATTAACTCGTCGTACGAGGCGAATGAAAGTCCTTCAGAGAGCTCCTGGTTTCTATGATTCATTAGTATCATTTTTATTTGTTTTTACTTGAAAATACATTTTTTCCTATACTGTGTAGATTTACTTACATCAGTATTATGGCTTTAGATTTCCTTTATTTCATACCACTTTTTTATGGTAACACTACGGTGCCATCTATTTGGTGCAACCTGATGTCGAAGACCTTTAACTTTCCAACTATGAATTTTGTTTGATATAATTGAAAGTATTACATCATCAGGTTACAAAGAAAAAGGGATTAGAAAATTTGAGTTTGTAGCAAAAACTCAATTCCTTTAACAAATGATGAATAATTGGAAAATCCAGGCTAATTACAACAAGCCTTATTTTTGACAATAACGCTAGAATTTGTACGACGGAAAGTATAATTTTTTTTTGTGATTTCCAAAATTGTAATGATACATGTATATTGAAATATATGAACAATCCCTTTAAGTTACCTGACACATTTAAACTCTGTCTCCTACTCGGGATAGGGACGGACCAGGGCATTCCTTCAACATTCTCTACAATACATATATATATATATATATATATATATATGACGTCAAACTTAACTCATTCTCTACAATATATATATCACGTCAAACTTAACTTATTCTCTACAATATATATATCACGTCAAACTAAACTCATTCTCTACAATATATATATCACGTCAAACTTAACTTATTCTCTACAATATATATATCACGTCCAACTAAACTCATTCTCTACAATATTTATCACGTCAAACTAAACTCATTCTCTACAATATTTATTACGTCAAACTAAACTTATTCTCTACAATATATATATCACGTCAAACTAAACTCATTCTATACAATATATATATCACGTCAAACTAAACTCATTCTCTACAATATTTATTACGTCAAACTAAACTTATTCTCTACAATATATATATCACGTCAAACTAAACTCATTCTATACAATATATATATCACGTCAAACTAAATTCATTCTCTACAATACATATATATATATCACGTCAAACTAAACTCATTCTATACAAAATATATATCACGTCAAACTAAACTCATTCTCTACAATATATATATATATCACGTCAAACTAAACCCATTCTATACAATATACATATCACGTGAAACTAAACTCATTCTCTACAATATTAAACTAAACTCATTCTTTACAATATTTATCACGTCAGACTAAACTCATTCTCTACAATATATATCACGTCAAACTAAACTCATTCCATACAATATATATATCACGTCGAACTAAACTCATTATCTACAATATTTATCACGTCAAACTAAACTCATTCTATACAATATATATCACGTCAAACTAAACTCATTCTATACAATATATATATCACGTCAAACTAAACTCATTCTCTACAATATAAATCACGTCAAACTAAACGCATTCTCTACACTATATATATCACGTCAAACTAAACTCATTCTATACAATATATATATCACGTCAAACTAAACTCATTCTCTACACTATATATATCATGTCAAACTAAACTCATTCTCTACAATATATATATCACGTCCAACTAAACTCATTCTCTACAGTATATATATATCACGTCCAACTAAACTCATTCTCTACAATATATATATATCACGTCAAACTAAACTCATTCTATACACTATATATATATATATCACGTCAAACTAAACTCATTCTCTACAATATATATATATATATATCACGTTAAACTAAACTCATTCTCTACAATATACATATCACGTCAAACTAAACCCATTCTATACACTATATATATATATCACGTCAAACTAAACTCATTCTCTACAATATATATATATCACGTCAAACTAAACCCATTCTCTACACTATATATATATCACGTCCAACTAAACTCATTCTCTACAATATATATATATATATCACGTCAAACTAAACTCATTCTCTACAATATACATATCACGTCAAACTAAACTCATTCTCTACAATATTTATCACGTCAAACTAAACTCATTCTCTACAGTATATATATATCACGTCAAACTAAACTCATTCTCTACAATATATATATCACGTTAAACTAAAGTAATTTTTAAGTGTAATTAAAATTTGATATGTTTTCAACCAAAACTCTTCTTATTAAAGCGATTTAAAAAAGAAAAACTTTTTGAATTTCTTTTTTGTAACCGGATACTTTTGCTCCTTTCATACTTGTGCGTTAAATCGGAACTAAAGGAACTTTGAAATAACAAAGTCGCACCGGAACTGCTGCTGCATGTAGGTTTGACATTTTCTTCTGTCTAGACTGGAAGGATCTATATATATATATATATATATATAATTCCTTCACAAGTTTTAAACAACTCTCAAAGTGAGCATGCCCAATTATCAACAGTACCCTTAAACCTTTATCTGATTAATAATGTGGAAGATATCGTCGTTGTCCTGGCTTGAATTAAGTGTCTAGTTCTGACGCAAGTCACTCTAAGATGGATCTCGAGAAATCACAAAAAATATCACATTCATACCAAGTCAGCCAAAAATTTTCAAGAAACCGTTGTGAATCGGACATGACCCACTTTCATGAAATAACATCTTCTGTTCCTTTAAGACAATCCTTGCCATTTCACCTGCTTACATTATTTTCTTTTATCAGGTTTATTTATAACACTCTCCGCTGAAACTAACTATTTATTCAGATCGTGCATTGCAGTAAACCTGACCGAAAGCTTGGTTTAGGGGGAAAATTGGTTGCAATATATTTATAAATGAATTTTGAGTTATGGACAAATTAACCTTTATTATGTTTTCTATTTTTTTAAAGAAAGCTTTGGATCGTATTATCTACATGTTCATGGGAAAATAAAAACATGTAAAATAACATATAATAGAAAATGTAGTTGATTAAATAAAAGAATATTAACATACCTAAACTATCAATTATGCTTGCTGGGTTCAGGCTTCCATGTTTCGTATCATCTACCGTTATTATAACAACCTAATAATTTTGATATAATGAAAATAATAATAAAATAATATTAAATATACAAATGTAATAATAATATAATTGATATATTATGTTTATCTAACCTGATTAATTGATCTTGAAACTACTTCGATAAAGTTCTTTTCCTACAAAATAAAAATCAGGAATAACAAGATTCATGAAATCATGATATAAATAATACAAAGTCAATTAGAAATCATGAAATCATTAATATCAAGATCATGAGAAATCATGAAATCATTAATAACAAGATCATGAGAAATCATGAAGTCAATAATATCACGATTATGAGAACTCATGAAATCATGAATATCAAGATCATGAGAAATCATGAAGTCATTAATAACAAGATCATGAGAAATCATGAAGTCAATAATATCACGATCATGAAAACTCATGAAATCATGAATATCAAGATCATGAGAAATCATGAAGTCATTAATATCAAGATCATGAGAAATCATGAAGTCATTAATAACAAGATCATGGGAAATCATGAAGTCAATAATATCAATATCATGAGAAATCATGAAATCATTAATATCAAGATGACTAAACTCTTTAATTTTTTACATCTTCCTAAAAGAATTCAGCCCTCTATCTATTTACTTTTATAAACAAACTCTTTAAATCTCTCAAATAGTAATAAAACTCTCAAACTCTGTCTTAACCTGTCTGAGAACTATCTAATGATTTTGGGTGAAAAGAAAGATTGACTAAACTCTTTAATTTTTTCATGAGAAATCATGAAATTATTAATTGCAAGATCATGAGAAATCATCAAATCAATAATTACAAGATCATGAAAAATCATAAAATCATTAATAATAAAATCATGAGAAATCATGAAGTCAATAATATCAAGATCATGAGAAATCATGAAATCATGAATAACAAGATCATGAGAAATAATGAAATCATTAATAACAAGATCATGAGAAATCATGAAATCAATAATTACAAGATCATGAGAAATCATAAAATCATTAATAACAAAATCATGAGAAATCATGAAGTCAATAATATCAAGATCATGAGAAATCATGAAATCATGAATAACAAGATCATGAGAAATAATGAAATCATTACTATCAAGATCATGAGAAATCATAAAATCATTAATAACAAGATCATGAGAAATCAATAAATCACGAATAAAAAGGTCATGAGAAATAATGAAATCAATAATATCAATATCATGAGAAATAATGAAATCAATAATATCAAGATCATGAAAAATCACAAGATCATGAAAAATCAATAAATCACTAATAACAAGATCATGAGAAATAATGAAATCAATAATATCAAGATCATGAAAAATCAATAAATCACTAATAACAAGATCATGAGAAATAATGAAATCAATAATATAAAGATCATGAGAAATAATGAAATCTGAATAACAAGATCATGAGAAATCATGAAATCATTAATATCAAGATCATGAGAAATCATGAAATCAATAATAACAAGATCATGAGAAATCATGAAATCATTAATAACAAGATCATGAGAAATCATGAAATCAATAGTAACAAGATCATGAGAAATAATGAAATCATGATGAAAATAATATTAAGATCATGAGAAATCATGAAATCATTAATAACAAGATCATGAAAAATCATGAAATCATTAATATCAAGATCATGAAAAATCAATAAATCACTAATTACAAGATCATGAGAAATCATAAAATCATTAATAACAAGATCATGAGAAATCATGAAATCAATAATAACAAGATCATGAAAAATCATAAAATAATTAATTACAAGATCATGAGAAATCATAAAATCATTAAAACAAGATCATGAAAAATAATGAAATCATTAATATCAAGATCATGAAAAATCATGAAATCATTAATATCAAGATCATGAAAAATCATGAAATCATTAATAACAAGATCATGAGAAATCATGAAATCATTAATAACAAGATCAAGAGAAATCATGAAGTCAATAATATCAAGATCATGAGAAATCATGATATCATTAATGTAAAGATCATGAGAAATTATGTTATTATTAATTACAAGAACATGGCCAATAAGTGTCAAATACTCTCCCTTGTTTACCTTTTAAATGACCAAGAAGTCTCCAATACTCTCCCTTGTTTACCTTGACAGTGACCAAAAAGTCTCCAATCCTCTCCCTCATTTACCTTGAAAATGGCCAAAAAGTCTCCAACACTCTCTCTTGTTTTACTGGAAAATGGCCAAGAAGTCTTTAATACTTTCCCTTGTTTGACAATGGCCAAGAAGTCTCCAATACTCTCCCTTGTTTACCTTGACAATGGCCAAGAAGTCTACAATCCTCTCCCTCATTTACCTTGAAAATGGCCAAAAAGTCTCCAATACTCTCTCTTGTTTTACTTGAAAATGGCCAAGAAGTCTTTAATACTTTCCCTTGTTTACCTTGACAATGGCCAAGAAGTCTCCAATACTCTCTCTTGTTTACCTTGACAATGGCCAAGAAGTCTCCAATACTCTCCCTCATTTACCTTGAAAATGGCCAAAAAGTTTCCAATACTCTCCCTTGTTTACCTTGACAATGGCAATAAAGTCTCCAATACTCTATCTTGTTTACCTTGACAATGGCCAAGAAGTCTCTAATTTCTCCAATACTCTCCCTTGTTTACCTTGACAACGACCTATGTCGTCTCCAATACTCTCCCTTGTTTACCTTGACAATGGCAAGAAAGTCTCCAATACTCTCCCTTGTTTACCTTGACAATGGCCAAGAAGTCTCCAATACTCTCCCTTGTTTACCTTGACAATGGCCAAGAAGTCTCCAATACTCTGTCTTGTTTACCTTGACAATAGCCAAGAAGTCTCCAATACTCTCTGGAGAAATGTAAACTACAATTTTCTTCTCCAACCCTCGACTGCCCAGGCAAGTAGTAATCAGAACTTTATCAACATGACCTGATTTAGTTTTATAAAATATTAAACCTCAAATTAATATGAATAAATGATTAGATTTATACAGAAACTGTTTGTGCACTGAGTAATATCCCAAACTTATAATTATTTAGTTAGCATTTTTTACAAAAACAGAGTGAGAATTCCAGCGTTAATCTCGTCCATCTCCCTTTTCTTTCTAAATTGTCACTGAGAATTTTTTATTTGACACTAAGCTATTTCTAAATAGTGGCCAGGGAAGGGAATGAATAGCGAAGAAGAAGTTAAACCACGAAACACCAGTTCCACCAGTTCTTTTGTGAACTGGGTCAAGCTAAAGAGAAGTGCGGTTTAATTTAATCTATGTAGTTCAACCACTTCTCCCATCAATAAATCTAATTTTATTAAATTAGTAAACACATCATTTGGTGTAAAGAGAAGATATGACAACATTATATTTTGCTATGTAAATTATTAATGAATAAGGACGACATTCTTACCCAGAGCACTCCCGCTGGCCTCCATTCTATCATCTGGATTTGAAGATTCATTTCTAACAAAAAATTTAACTAAATTGTTAAACTTGTACAGTCGTCCTCGTATATATACATACAATGAAGACGACTTTCTAGTTTTATTTCTGCCAAGCTTTCAAGCATTAAACATAGCGAGAAATAAAAGCTGTTAATTTTAGAGCTTAGAGCTGTTTAATAGTAAATTTATTATTTGAAATTTTTCTGTTCTAGTGTCTGTATACCTGTAATGAGGGTTAGACCAGGTATCGCTCTCATAGATAACAAAATCTATATCAACAATATGCAGAGCTTGTCCTGTAATAAATACAGTAAATACATATGATCACATTAAACAGCTAGCTAGCTGTCTAACGTAATTTCAAGTGACACTACCTTTACAGAGAGTATTCACAAAACAGTATCTATTAGATTGAGGTCTAACCAAGGGAGTAAGGAATAGAAGGGAGATATAACTGACGCGGTTCGCCCTACCATATGATTATACATGCTTTGCAGACGGGTACTTCATTTATACAAAAAATATTTGTCTGATGTACATTTACTGCGTATACAATAACCTATTCTGAATATTTCATATACAAATGGAGTACCCGTCTGAAAAGCATTTATAGTCATATGGTAGGGCGAACCGCGTCAGTTATATCTCCCTTCTATTCCTTACTCCCTGGTCTAACCAAGGATGAATGATAGATTAATTTTTTAGTTTTAAATCAATTACTTTCAATTGTGTTTCTCTGTGCAAGTGCAAATTAATTCTACAGAGACAATAAAGAAAATTGTCAGATTTTAACACATTTAAAAAAAAGAAAACGACGCCAAATATTGATTGATATTTAGCTGTATAGCTAGGTTTAAATAAGAAATTATTAGAATTGGGGTGAATTGAGAAGTTATGAGAATAGATTTTATAAATAGTGGTTTATCAATTTGGACTGATATTATAGTTTGGCCATCAAATTACATTTTTGTCATTTTTTAATGACAAAAAAAGGGGAATAGGCTGATCAGTCTATACCCCTTTAATTCAAATCTTACGAATTAGGATATTAAGTACAAAAAATGTAAGCTTACCTAATCTCTTAAGTAAATGAATTGAGTTTGTGTCACAACAAATCAACAGATCACTGAAATCAACCATTTTATCAAGATTATAAAACTTATAAATAAATATAATATTGAATTAAGTACACGCTGAACATTGCGATCAGAAAATATAACAGGTTTTTCAGGATTTCGAACTTACGGAAAGGAAAATTAGAAAATTTGGTTCGAATTACGAACGTTATCAAAAGAAATTAAGTTTTTGCCGCACACACTAATTTTTTTAATCCCTAAATCTTTGCAAACAATTATAAATGTAAAAGGTATACAACACCAGGTTGCAAAAATATAAGAATTATTTGAAGTATATAATTTTTCAAAATTTTCGTGATTTAAAATGCTCTTTCAACAGTTTAATATTTTGAAGAAAATGTGAGGGTTTGATTTTAATCTCTTCAATACAATTAAACCTTGTAGTTTATTCAACTTTTCCTCATCTTCAATACAATTAAACCTACTTAATACAACATGAACTAATATCCAATTATACAGCTGGAGTAGTTACTTTGACCAACTTTTTCCGCAAAGCATCCCCCATTTATTAATGTTTTGTAGGCGAAATATTGAAATTATCAAAAATTCCTTGTACAGGGTGGTCTACAAAACTTGATAGTAGATAGGTGACTTGAATCTCGTCCTTGATCTTCGAAAGATTTTATAATTTAAAACATTGAACATTTGTAAACAAAAGTTCAGAAGTAAATTTCAGAGTATACAGAGCATATCCAAATTATGGTCTGCCTTTTTTTTGTGCTATCAATACATATTTTGATTTTTCAAATATGAAATACAACGAAAATTGTCGAAATCAGAACCGGTTAAATTAAAAGCACACACAGGCAGACCTAGGCAGTAGGCAGGCCAGGACAAGGCGAAGCTTTACAATATTTTTCTTCAAAAATCATATATGTTAAAGTAGGTCGATATACTAATGCCGCAAATTATTCACGTACTTCTGGTGTCAAGAATTTAAGAGTTTTCTGCTTGTCTTGTTTTTAAATTTTTAAACTTTTTAATGTTATTTTATGAAAATGATTCCTGAGTTTGATTTTATTTTCTTTCGCTCCATATTTCTTCCGCTGACTTGCTGTTTTTGTATCCAACTGGAGCAAAGACAACATGTAATCGATGATAAAAGCAAGCCTGAAAAAATATTAAGATATAAAAATGAAACAGAGAGACAAAATTAAATTCGATCTTAATGATTTTCAAACAATTCTTATTACTTTCCCAATGATTTACTATAGACAACTCTGACCATTGTCCGTTAAACCATAAAAAAAATGACACAATTTGGTTCATAGAAAAGGCATGGCTCTTCATAAATTGCCGATAAGAAAAAAATGAAGAATCTACATTATCAAAATAAATGTATTCCAATTGAAACGGTTTGAAACGTTTACGGCCCTGAACAGTTTCAATAATATTTTCTTAATTCTCGCCTTGGTACAAAGCATCCACAATATTTATTATCTGACTTCCATCTCAGGGACGGATTATCCTTGCAAATACATTTCGGCATTGGGAGCCATATTGGAGTATTCTCGTCCTCATTTCCATTTATCCTTGCCTGGAATATGGAATTTATTATTAACCTGTACAGTTTGTTTGTCCTCTAACGTTGGGCTCTTTGCCTTCAATGCCAGTTGTTTCTGTGCAATAAAAATCAATATACCGAATATCTATTGAATAACTAAGCAAACACTTTTTCAGGTGTGCAAATAATTTTATAAGTGCAGTTTTCAACAAAAACATTTTATTTAATATTTACTATTTGCAATACTGAAAAATAATTACAAGCAAAATATAAATTATTCTATCAAGTAGAACTAAAGACAACAAAAAAAGGTAGTTTTTCCACACACAAAAAAATGAGAAAACAAACCTTCGCGGCATGGAAACTGTTCTGCGCACTCTGTGACAGGTTGTAATATTCCCGCATTAAAACTAAAACTGGTTTCTGGGAACGCATCACTTGGCTGAAGAAGGAAACCTAAAAATAATTTTACTTTATGGAATATTTGACGTAGTTTTTATGTATCCCTCTGTCAAAGTAATTACGTACCCTATTCACAACAGTACCATTTAAATCTTTGTTTGAGAAAAACTGATGATTTGTTCTTTAATTTTTTTTCTCTGAAAAAAGCTTATATATTTCTTATTGGTTTTCAGATATGACTTAATGTGTACTATTGTGTGTGGCGGGTACGTAACTCTAACAATAGAGGATTCCTTCAGCTAGGAAACCCATATTCTTATCTTTAAAGTTCTCTTACATTATTCATGATAAAAACGTCAAATGATTTAAACTAACCTGGAATGATTGAGGTAGATGGAACATATTGCCGCCGGTCACATTAGTTCTTAGTAATTCTTCAAGGAAGAAATCTGTTAGAACATGATTATTCTCATCCCGGTCATCCTTAATAATGATGTCGATTATAATGATAATGATGATGATGATGATAATGATAATAATGATGATGATGATGATGATGATGACGATGAATGTGCACCTGGAACCAACCCGGTCATCCTTAATAATGATGTCGATTATAATGATAATGATGATGATGATGATGATGATGATGATGATGATGATGATGATGATGATGATGATGATGATGATGACGATGAAAGTGCACCTGGAACCAAAGATAAAGAGGTAGACGAGATGTTAACCAAACATTAGACTCCTGACTCAAGCTTCCAATCATTTCCTCCCAACTAGAAATAAATTAAAAACGTTTGGTTGGAGATAAGTTAAAAAATCAATTCCAAAATTAAAACTTTAGAATTCAAATACTAAAGTTTTTAAAAATGAGAACATAGTTTTGAATCCTGGCTTTGTTCTTTGCTGTAAAAAGGCCTATTTTATAAATTTCTCTTTGCTTGAACGGCCATATTATGTCTTTCTCTTTGCATAACGCTAGTAACAGTTTTATTTGAACTTTTGTTATCTTTTTTGTTACAATTATATTACTATTGTAAATATAGGGTTCTAATGTAACACAAAGTTATCAATGAATAATTCTAATAAATGGGTAAAACTTAAAAACCATATATAATGACGTTTTAATGTGAGGATGGTAAGAAACAAGAAGAAAGAAATTGAGTTTTTGTCACAAACTCTGATTTTCTTATCCCTATATCTTTGCATTTCAATGTCAGTGACCTTAGATATTTCAAACAATGAATTATTTCAGTTCAAATAATAATAGTTTGAAATATCAAAGGTTAACACCTTCAAGTTGCTAAGATATAGCAATTTGAAAATCAGAATTTGTGGCAAAAACTCAAATCCTTTTCTCAAAAATGTTTAAAAGTGAATATTGGGAAAATAAAAGTTTTCCCATTTAAAAGTTTTGAGAATACACGTTTTCTAACATTTTAACGTTTTCTAACATGCAATCAAACACTGTAACATTTCGAAGACTAAAAACAAAACACAAAAACTCAGTGTAGACTCAGACACTAATTTTCAATTAATAATTCTCCGATTTAGAGCAATGTATCCCAAAAATCTACAATTTAGAGCAAAGTATCCCAAAAATCTACAATTTAGAGCAAAGTATCCAAAAAATCTAAAATTTAGAGGAATGTAGTAAAAATCAACAATCTAAAACAGTGCATGATGTAGCAACAAATCTACAATTTAGAGAAATGTAGCCACAAATCTACCATTTAGAGGAATGTAGCCACGCATTTCCAATTTAGAGGAATGTAGCGACAAATCTACAATTTAGAGGAATGTAGCCACACATTTCCAATTTTAAGGAATGAAACCACAAATTTACAATTTAGAAGAATGTAACAATAAATCTACAATTTAGAGGAATGTAAGTAAAAATCTACAATTTAGAGAAATGTAACTAAAAATCTACAATTTAGAGGAATGAAGTAAAAATAAACAATTTAAAACAGCGCAATGTAGCGACACATCTACAATTTATAGGAATGTAGCCACAAATCTACAAGCTAGAACAATATAGCCATAAATCTATTTCAGAGTAATGTAACTTCAAATCTACAACATAGAGGAATGTAGACACAAAGGAATTGAGTCCTTGCCACAAATTCTGATTTTCTAATGCCCATATCTTTTGAACCATATGTCGTAAACCTTTAATATTTCAAACTTATATTATTTAATTTAACAGAAGTCATAGTTTGAAATGTCAAATGTCTACAACATTGGACTGCAAAGATATAGGAATTAGAAAATCAGAGTTTGTGACAAAGATTCCTTTACAATTTAGAGGAAGCCACAAATCTACAATTTAGAAAAATGTAGCAACAAATCTACAATTTAGAAAAATGTAAACACAATCTATAAGAAAAATAATGAAAACTAAAATAAATTAAAAATAATTTACCCAGATGATTTGTCCTCAAGGAATGAAGAGAAAGGCATCTCGTCAATAAAGATATGAATCTGTGTACCGGGACTTTGTTTTATCTAAAGCAGAACACATTTTGACTAAAATCTTTTATGTAAAAATATCTTAATTACATTTTCTCAGATAAACTGTGAACCATTCATGGCAAATAAACAGACTGTACTGTGTACACGGACTAATTCTAAGTGAATTTCCATTTTAATAATGGCAGTACGATTCAAATAATAAACAACAATGAGAAAGATATCGCCTTTTATTCATTCTAGAACTTGCTGAATTCCAACAGTTTCCGTCAATGTCTAAGGTTTAAAGGGTAAAGCATAAACTATTAATCAAAGCTCCTGAAATTGGAGATACGTTTACGGCTCCTTTAATTTACCTTGCCCAATACACACTGAGTAAGGAATCCAGGTATATCCTTGACCTTAGCGGTCATCCCGTCCTGTAAGCGAACCAGCTGCCTCATTGAGGCAATCACTACCTAAACCAAGTTCTAAATATTCTCTTATTTATCAATATTTCCTTCAGATATTAAGAGAATCTGCAAAAATTAGACAAAAATCGTCAAGTTTGTCTTCAGTGAACAACAAAACAAAGAAAAATATTGATAATTTGGTCGAAAATAGTATTTGAGTTTTTTTCCCTTGTCTAGCTTTCAAAATACACTTCGGTCAATTATTTCGACATTTTATGATGTAAACCTTTAACAATATTTCAAATTTTAATATTTTAAATAGTATACTTGATCTTGCAAAATTCAAAATTTGAAATATCAACGACGTTTACGACATTTCCTATTGAACAATATTAGGATTAGAAAATCAGAGCTTGAGGCGAGTAATCAGTTCTCTTATATATAAATGTAATATTTATATTATATGTATATTTAGTAATATGTGTCTGTATTTATTTATATTCTGAAGAATATAATCTCTTAACCCACACCCGAAAATACCCTTTGACCGAATATATTGAATTGTAGAGAAGTCGCTGAACAACCTGGTTAAAATAATAAATCTCCGATTCAAACTTAAAGATTTATGAGAAGTTGCATCGGTGATTCAAAATTTGAATGGTAAATTCAAAATATTCGGCTTCTTGAATACTTTAATTAAGTACACATACACTTTACAGTCTAATTACCTTGCATACTACTTTATCTCTCCTTCAAACAAAACTAGCAGAAAAAAGACAGCAAACTAATTTTTTTATGCTCTTCACTCTTCAGTTTCAGATTTGAAAAGTGTTATAGCTCTGAGTTCTAGAGGGGGTCACTGCCCTCTTGCCCCCCCCCCTGTCTACGCACTTTGCGTGGCAGGGGTTTATAAAAATAAAACGGATCTTCTAAAAGTTAGTATTTTGTTAACTAAACAATCCAGAAATATTTTGTCCATGAAAAAGGGTACTCACTAAAATACTGAAGTTTCTAGGAGTCCCAAAATAGCTCAGTGCTTCAAAGCCTGAGCCACAAACTAGTTACCCCCCCCCCCCAGCATTATTAAATAAAACGTCAATTTGATTTCTCCTTCTGTTTAATTAATCTGATAAATTACTGGAGACAGTCATATACCTCCATTATTAATGATGATGGATCATATTTAGCAGACAGAATATATTCAAAGTATTTGTTTTGGTTTTAAATAATTTAATTAAATCATATTTAGATAGATCTAGATTAACAAGGCATAAACTAATCCCGCGATTACGAAAAAAAAGATTTCATTTCAAAAACAAGAATTTCAGATATCACATAAATTTTATGGCACAATTCAACAATGATAACTGCAAACTAGCCAAAAGAAGAAGTTAGTAGTACGGCTTTGTGTCATCGTAGCTTCTCTCGTTTTGTATTTACACACAAGTATGAGAAAGGCAAATCCATACGGTTACATCTTATACATTTAAAACAATTTTGTTCTTTTCGATAGGTCTTCAATAATTGTATGATTATATATATATTATATTATATTATATATATATATATAGTTCAATCTTGCAAAGAGGTACATGGAACTGATATCTTGATGATGCTTACACATAGAACAAGATTCAATCGAAAGAATTCATGTCTTTCCGACGGGTTAGGATACTTAATAACAGCTAACCAGGTCTGTTATTGGAGATTATTTAAAGCTTTCAGTAGCAAAATCTGGATCCAGCTAGGTAAGAACCTCCATTCTCCAGGGTAATACAGCTTTAAAAGATTAATGCAGACCTTCATCTTAATCGTATTTTCGTTTTATTCTTTTCCATTTGTGTGCAGGGGTGTATACCCCCATGCAAACCCCTGAAAAGAGTTTCTCTAGTTTGCCATTTTCTCTCTTTCACCCTGTATCTCTGAATACTTTTAGAAGCGCCTAGCAAGTTGTTGCTTCTCTGAAAGCTAAATGTACACATGGCACAATGCACATACTTTATACATTCTGCTATACATACTGCATGTACAATTTACATTGGAATACGAATTCTTGTCCTGATATGTACATATTCATAAGAAGAAGTTAAATATTACAGCCAGTTTCTTTGATTCCTTGATAATTGTTTTTGAAACAATTTGCAGGAACAAAATAGACCTACGCAGTGCATTAGATCAGTAAAACACAGATTATTTATTTTATTTTAATTTTATTTATGTATCTATGTCCTTATGTGTTTTGTTTGATGTTTTTACACACTTTGAGAAGAATCACTATTTCTCAGTTTGCAAGTAAAAACTTACCAAATTTATTTCGAAAAGAATTGAGTTTTTGCCACAAACTTAAATTTTCTAAACCCTATCTTTGCAATCCTCGGATATTTCAAAATTAGATTTTTTCATGTAAAAGAAATTAGGATTAGAATATGAGAGTTCCCTAACACTCTGTTCATATTTTAGAAAAATGTTCGAAATTACGATTAGAAAGTGAGATATCACTAACACTCTGTTCATATTTTGGAACAAATGTTCGAAATTAGGATTAGAATGTGAGATATCCCTAACACTCTGTTCATATTTTTGAAACAAATGTTCGAAATTAGGATTAGAATGTGAGATATCTCTAACACTCTGCTCATATTTTGGAACAAAATGTGCGAGATTTCGCAAGCTTTCAATAGTTCGATATCACAAACAAAGTAACAAAGAATTGTAAATATTTGTACCTTAACATGTATTTCCGGAGGAAGAAGATCATTACTAAATACATTCTTCTCAACTGTAATCAACTCACTGTAAAAGGACTGTTCAGATACTAGAGGTGATAAATAGTTCCGCCAATATGTAATATATAGTTTTGGACTGGTTCAATTTACTGCGGAAGATCGCAAAAAATAATAATCAGAGTAATATAAAAGCAGGTAAATTATGTGGGAAATAATTGCGTATTTGCCACAAATTCTGATTTTCAAATCCATATATCTTTGCAACCTAATGTCGTAGACCTTAGATATTTCAAATTATAAATTCTGACGGATCAAACAATCTAAGTTCGAAATATGAAAGAATTATTGAAGGATGCAAAGATTTATGGACTAGATAATTCGAGTTTGGGGCAAAGACTTCAATTATTTACAATTTTGTTTTTATAACGTAGTGGATTAGAATTTATATTGATATATCTGCATAATCTTTTCATGCTTGCATTTTAATTACTTTCTAACTTTGCACTTTTCAAAGTATAATGTAATATTTCAAATATTTGACAGATGTTCGTATTTTCTTTGGTAAACTTTGATTTTTCTGAAAATATTGATTGTAAGAAAATAGTGTTCTATTTACCTGTACTTTCTGTTAATTGACATCAAGAAGTGAGATAACATACATTCGTTCAAACTAATATTCATTTAAATTAAACATTTTGCAACATTCTTTTGTTTAAGATAAATTGGTCTAAAAATTTAGTATTTTTTAAAAATTCAAAAATAATGGTTTTCTGTTGTAAGTAGCTTTTTAAATCAAAAAATAAATAAACCAGACTAATGTTTAATTGTTTGTATTTTTAAATCAAAAAATAAATAAACCAGACTAATGTTTAATTGTTTGTGTTTTTAAATAAAAAAATAAAAAAACCAGACTAATGTTTAATTATTTGTATTTTTAAATCAAAAAATAAATAAACCAGACTAATGTTTAATTATTGAATACAATTCCTAAGTTTTTATATAAAAAAATAAATAAAACAGACTAATGTTTAATTATTGAATACAATTCCTAAGTTTTTAATTCAAAAAATAAATAAACCAGACTAATGTTTAATTATTGAATACAATTCCTAAGTTTTTAAATAAAAAAATAAATAAACCAGACTAATGTTTAATTATTGAATACAATTCCTAAGTTTTCCACTTTCTTCTACATCCGCAAAAGAAAAGAGATAAAGTACCGAATCCGTCTGAACAGTTTAATTTAAAAATTATAATTTAAAAGATAAATATGTATTTTGATCATTTTTACCTTAGAATAATGAAGATCCCAAGCTGTTTGTCGAACCTGAAGTATCAAATTAAATAAAAAGTGTTGCCATTTCTTTTCTTCATAATTTGTTTGCTATTTAGTTCAAAGTTTTTAAAGTTTATTCTGAATCAATGTTACCATTTTCTAAATAATATCATATCATTTTCATTCTGGCTCAGAAAAATAATTCAAAGTAATTCAAAGAAGAAATTATTAAGTTTCAGTGTCTAGAAATGTATCTCCCATTTACACAATTAACATGCACCCCTGCCTCTTTAGTAAAAGTAAATTCAACAATATATATATGAAGCATAAAGTCTGACCGCGTCAACCTTGTTGAACCGGCTAGTCCGTGCGGTACAGTACAATCTGGGACCGGAAAGGTTGACCCGGCTCGGAAATTCAAATGTACTACGGTTGTGCGTGTTAAGTATATGAGCAATCACTTTAAAATCAAGTGCTGTTAAATTATCTGAATCAAATTCTTCACCTTTTCTATCAAGAGCTGTGTTTTTCCTGATCCGTATTCACCAAACAGAACTCTATATTATTATTATTATTATTACAGATTTATTTCGTACTCAAAGGACAAATGGGCGTCAAACATTATGGAAATCCAACTTATAGAAATCGCATGGTATTGCAACAAGGCGTATTTTCCGGGAGAACATTTTTTATAATTTTGAGAAATTAAATCAATGTAAAGTAGATATAATTTTCATAAAATCCTTTATTTAAATGGTAACACGGAATTTTATGAAATTATATTAGCATTACTGGAGAACTTTTTTTATATTATTAAGAATTTTTTTTGTAAAAAAAAAAACTGTACATATGATTTTCATAAAATAGTTTTTATATTAGTCTAGTAACACACAATTTTATGTACTCATCCTTCCGATCTTAGTAAAATGTTAGTTAAGAAACAAATGAAATATTTTGATGTCCCATTGGAACATGAATGGAAAGTTCCGGTTTTACAAGAACTTTTAAGTACAAGAATGAATAATTTATATGTTGAAGGATTCGATGATTACGTAATAACTGAAATGATAAATATGTTATGTAGTGAGTAAAAATCAATGTTTTCTATTTGTGCACAATTTTGCATATTTTTTTTCTCTTTTCTTTTGGAAACCTGTATTTTCAAATAAAATTATTTAAACAAATTTTAACTACACCATTTATATATGTATTTATATCTTTGTGTGTGAATAAATCTTTATAATAATAATATAATCATTCATTAATGTTGTCTGCAGAACACAATAAAATCTGGGGAGACTTTAAACACAATAGAGAGCAGTACAAATGTACATATTAAACTAGTTAGAATAGATTCTTTTTGGTAGTATAGTGTCTAGGCTATGCTAAAAAATAGAAATAATGCTAATGATACAGCTTTTATGTAAATCACAATGGTCTAAAAACTTTATACGAAGTTTGTCTAGCCTTGTCTACCTTAAAGAATACATTTTTATGCATATTTATCACATTTTTATGCATATTTATCACATTTTTGTGCATATTTATCACATTTTTATGCATATTTATCACACTTTTATGCATATTTATCACATTTTTATGCATATTTATCACATTTTTGTGCATATTTATCACATTTTTATGCATATTTATCACATTTTTTGCATATTTATCACATTTTTATGCATATTTATCACATTTTTATGCGTCCTAAATATGCAACCTTACAAGTTTGATATCAATGTAAGTCCTAAATGTGCATTCTCGTTGCACGTCTTCAAAGTATTTTCTCAATTCTTGTCTGGAATGTGCGTCCAAATTCGTAATTATAGTACATAACTATAAACGCACTTTGCCCGCATAAGAAATTTTAAAATAATTTCAGCTAATCTGAAGAACACGTAGAAGTTCTCTTTGTTTTGTCTTAGATTAAGAATAATAAGAACTGCGTAAGGTAAGAAAAATACAGTAAGGATACCTGTGTTTTACAGTTGAAGTGAATATTTCAAACTGTTGAGGGGACATCAGAACTTTACAAATATGTTTGGATTTTTGGATCTTTACAATTGTTTTGGCATTTGTCGGTTTTATTCGTTCTCTTCTAGCATTCAAGATATCCTCTTCTTCCCCATCCTCATCTTCATCCTCCTCCTCCTCCTCATGCATGTTCTGCTGAGGGGTTTTCATAAGAACGTATAATCCTGCCAGCCGTGTTATTAGTTCAACAAAAAGGGAGCTTGACAGTGGGGTTTTATTCGCCAGCCGCTTAGAACACCAGACCTTGAAGTGTGCCGAAGTATCAATGTGCCGATGGTTAAGGGTGAAGCTGGAACAATTTCGGCACACTAGCTCTTCAGACAGAGGGTTACTAAAAAAACATAATTATAACTTAGAGACTATTGTATTCCATACGTGTGATTGAAGAATAGAATATAACAGAATTTACCTAATATTATGAAGAACAAGGATAGAATATAACAGAATTTACCTAATATTAGGAAGAACAAGGATAGAATATAACAGAATTTACCTAATATTAGGAAGAACAAGGATAGAATATAACATAATTTACCTAATATTATGAAGAACAAGGATAGAATAGAACAGAATTTACCTAATATTAGGAAGAACAAGGATAGAATAGAACAGAACTTACCTAATATTATGAAGAACAAGGATAGAATATAACATAATTTACTTAATATTAGGAAGAACAAGGATAGAATATAACATAATTTACCTAATATTATGAAGAACAAGGATAGAATATAACATAATTTTCCTAATATTAGGAAGAACAAGGATAGAATATAACAGAACTTACCTAATATTAGGAAGAAAAAGGATAGAATATAACATAATTTACCTAATATTAGGAAGAACAAGGATTCCTGTGAAATGAACGGATTGTTTAAGAACAAGATCCTAAACAAGAAAACACTGACGATTGAAATCAACTTTTTAAAAGCATTTTACTTTAAATAGCAATTTTACTCTAAAATCAATTTCTGTAGATTCCTACGCGCGACGACTTTTATCATATTTTCAAAAAAAAGAATGACCTTAAAGTGACTGTCCATTCACAAAATATACATGCACAAATCACAATACTACCCACCAAGCCATTAACTGAGTGAAACTGACATCATTGTTGTGCGGTTTCTTTTTAAAAGCGATTTGCGGATATTGCAACAAAGCCAAAAAAGGAGAATGATTGAATTAATCGCATTTAGAAAACGACAGTCTTTCTCATTGTTACTCAAAAAGGCTTAAAAGGGTATCATTGTAAACGAAGGTTCACTTAAAATCACGTTGACAGCCATAACGAACTTCATTTATAGATGTGTCAATTGTTTTTAAAAAAGCCAGTAAGTTCAAAATTAAACTTGGCCATATAATAAAACAAGACATTTGTATATATCTTCCCTATAGACGGCCGAACTGCTGGACCGAATGGGCTGACATTTTTTAGGGAACCCAGGGGTATCCCGGGTGAGCCATATAGGCTAAAAAATTCAATAATTTGGTTTTCTTCTTATTCCATGGGCAACGCCGGACACTTCAGCTAGTATATATATATAACCAATCTTAATAAACAATAAACATGTTCTAGACTTATTTTTAGAATATATATATATATTTTAAAAATCAGCTTCAAATTAAAATATTTAAATACATTTCAGGATCTCACTTTATAAGATGTTTCATACGGCAATCATCAGTATATATAAATATATCACGCAAATCTGCCCCTTTAGTAAAAGTAAATTCAATATGAAGCATAAAGTCTGACCGCGTCAACCTTTTTGCATTGGCTAGTCATATAAATAGAGCTAGGTACAGTACAAACTCGGCCCGTAAAGGTTGACCCGGCTCGGAAATTCAAATGTACTCAGGCTGCCCGTGATATATATATATATATATAGAGAGATATTTAAATCGCCAGTTTTCCCTGTATTATTCTCCACAAGAATATACAGTCTTTATCCAGGTTCTGTTTGGCAGCTTTTATTCTAAACCAATCAAACAATCAATTAATTTTTATAAGCTAAAATACAAAATACCCCAAATCCTGGCATTTCCAAAAAGAGATCTCCCACTTTAGTTTAAGTAGATGTAAATATTTCCATTTACTAATATAGCGCCGATTGAAGGATTCATAACTCTAATTGGATAATGAGATAGATAGAAAGATAGATGTTACCGCCATGCAATTTCTATTGGTTCAGAATAGACAACAAACACATGACTGAACCCTGATTGGATCAGGCGCTAATGGACCGGCATACAGGAGTGCTGTCTTTGTTGTGATTTCAAAATTACCGAAGAGTTCAATTCAATTTATAGAAAAGAAAAATAATTTTTAAGATTTATTTTTCGTAATTTTTGTGAAACATTTTGTCACTGTATAGATAGCTAGCAAAGATCAGAAACCCGATCTTAAAGTCGTATTTCAACTGTCATGTTTAATGGAATTCCTTACTAACTGACATATATACTGGAATCTTTGAACAACAATATATCATATTTTGTCATTTACGTCACGTGTGAATAAAGGAGAGTGACAAGGTTATAAATTGAGCATACTTTTTGTTGGGGACTAATAATTTATAATTTTAGAATTGTAAAGCCCTAGAATCAATATTGTTTAGAAAGCTTTATACAAAACTAAAAAAATCAAGCATAGAAGAAAAACGATTCTAAAGTCCCATTTGACTTTAGACTCTTTGTAATGAGAACGTTACATTTCTTGACTTTTTATTTTATATATCTAATATAATGGAAAAGTTTATTTACTTTAGGCTTTATGTAAGAAGAATAGTTAAATATCTTGATTCTAGACTCTATGTAAGGAGAATAGTTTAATTCCTTGACTTTATACTCTATGTAAGGAGAATAGTTTAATTCCTTGCCTTTATACTCTATGTAAGGAGAAAAGATTTAATTTCTTGACTATAGACTTTATTTAAGGAGAAGAGTTAAATCCTTGACTTTAGACTCTATGTAAGGAGAATAGTTTAGTTCCTTGACTTTGGACTCTATGTAAGGAGAATAGTTTAATTCCATGACTTTAGACTCTTTGTAATGAGAACGTTACATTTCTTGACTTTTTATTTTATATATCTAATATAATGAAAAAGTTTATTAACTTTAGGCTTTATGTAAGAAGAATAGTTAAATATCTTGATTCTAGACTCTATGTAAGGAGAATAGTTTAATTCCTTGACTTTATACTCTATGTAAGGAGAATAGTTTAATTCCTTGACTTTGGACTCTATGTAAGGAGAATAGTTAATTCCTTGACTTTAGACTCTATGTAAGACGAATAGTTTAATTCCTTGACTTTAGACTCTATGTAAGGAAAAAATGTTAGTTTCCTTGACTTTAGACTCTATATAAGGAGAATAGTTTAGTTCCATGACTTTAGGCTCCATGAAAGGAGAATAGTTTGATACTTGACTTTAGACACCATATAAGGAGAATAGTTTAATTCCTTGACTTTAGACTCTATGTAAGGAGAAAAGTTTAGTTCCTTGACTTTTGATTCCATGTAAGGAGAATAGTTTAATTCCATGACTTTAGACTTTATTTGAGGAGAAGAGTTAAATCCTTGACTTTAGACTTTATTTGAGGAGAATTATTTAATTTCTTGACTTTAGACTTTATTTAAGGAGAAGAGTTAAATCCTTGACTTTAGACTCTATGTAAGGAGAATAGTTTAGTTCCTTGACTTTGGTCTCTATGTAAGGAGAATAGTTCAATTCCTTGACTTCAGACTCTATGTAAGGAGAATAGTTCAGTTTCTTGACTTTAGACTCTATGTAAGGAGAATAGTTTAAATCTTTGACTTTAGACTCTATGTAAGGAGAATAGTTTAAATCTTTGACTTTAGACTCTATGTAAGGAGAATAGTTAAGTTCCTTGACTTTGGACTCTATGTGAGGAAAATGGTTTAATTCCTTGACTTTATACTCTATGTAAGGAGAATGGTTTAATTCCTTGACTTTAGACTTTATGTAAGGAGAATAGTTTAAATCCTTGACTTTAGACTCTAAGTAAAGAGAATACTTTAGTTCCTTGACTTTAGAATCTATATAAGGAGAATAGTTTAGTTCCTTGACTTTAGACTCTATGTAAGGAGAATAGTTTAGTTCCTTGACTTTAGACTCTAAGTAAGGAGAATAGTTTAGTTCCTTGACTTTAGACTCTATGTAAGGAGAATGGTTTAATTCCTTGACTTTAGACTCTATGTAAGGAGAAAAGTTTTTAAATATTTATTGAATTGAAAGTAAAATAATATTGATTAATTAGATGATTTCCTTTGAGCTCTAATCTCTGTAGGATCTGCGTCTGTATCTGGTAGAACTCGGAAAAACACAATTCCATGTTTTGGCGTCATGTACAATAATCTACGCAAGAAAAAAACTTATTTATAACTTATAACATTTTAGTGGTTTTAAAACTAAGCAAAAATAACATTTCTAAAATCCAACACACACAATTTTAAATGGTAAATAAAGGCTAAAAACAATTAATGAATTTGTAAATGTTCCAAAAAAAAGAATCAAACAAAAATTTCGGCTAATTTCACTTTTAGAACTTTCCTCACTTTCAATTTCTCTATTTACCCGTAGTATTTATTGCAACCGTTAATTAACTAAATTCTAGATTAGCTGATCTAATCAAACCAACAGCTGATTAAATTCTAATATTTAGCAATTTAGAATATATTTATAAACCTTGGATTATGAAGATATTCAATTGTTCCTGAACCTTGGTTCATTTCATGCTGCTTAGCCAGGATCTTCTTGTAATAGGAACTAAACAAAAACAATATTGAACCAGAGTAAATATCGTCTTCCTTATCAAGGAAGAAATCCACGAACAAGATAAAAAAAAAATCTGCGAAATATAATTTATTTATGAACTAGAAAATGAATGTTAAAGAGAAGCTAGAGATCCTAGAGATTGTCATTCTTGTAAAATTCATAAGCTGTTTCCAAACAGAAGGAGGATGTTTTTTCAGTCATAGTTTATACACTACCAGCTTCTATATCTTCTGTCAGTGTACTGAACATTTCAACAGAACGCACCAAAAGCCTAGTTGGGGGTGTGGGGTCACCATTTCAGAAGAGCACATGCAATTTTGAAGATTTAAATTTTCTTGTTTGTGAATTTCTTCTTCTTACTGAGGAAGACGACATAGTGTCATTGTTTTAAATTATGCAAAGAAAATTTAAAATAATTTAAAGTCAGACATTTTGTAATTTATATCTAGAGATTAAGCAGTGATTTCTATCTTATGCAGATCTGCAAATTAAGTTAAATCCTCTAAGATATTCCGTGGGGCATGTTCATACCCTGCAGGTTACTTTAATTTAGGAATCAAGCATTTATCTTTAAATAAAAGTGTCCATGTTTAATATCGAGCTGGAAAGTTCAAGATTAAGAATACTTCACACATAAGTTCCACCCTCTAAGTACATATTTCTAATTCATACATCTATGCAAACTTATGCCGTAGACTCTTGATATTTCAATTTACGAATTCTGATAAACCAGTTAGTTGTAGTTTTAAGTATCATAGGATTATATTATATTGCATCATATTAAGGGATTAGAAACTTAACATTCTTAAAATTACGATAGCAGTCCCTTTAATATGATTACTTGTTATGTAATTTCAGTCATTTTTGAAAACATTTGAAGGTTAAGTTAATATATTATGTTTTCAAACATTAACGCCGCCTCAAGGTTAAAAAAGATCGATTGAAGTATATTCAGATTACAGAGTACAATTATTTACATTTACAAAAAATCAGTTATTTATTTTGATCAGGAACAGATTAATGTTTAACGAAAAAAATTAAAAAACCCTGTGGTTAAATTTTCTTTCTTTCTTAAATCTCCGCAGCTTATCTTCTTAGTTTTTTCAATTGTCTTATATTTTAAATTCAACAATAAAAATTAGCAGTTTTTCTGAATATTCGGAAATAGAAAAAAAACACATTTGGTTCTGGAATCTTAAACAATTAAACTAACAAACATCATATTCATTCACAAAAACAAACAAAGACATGGGCAATGTAACGTAAATTATAACCTGTGATGAAATATATTATCTGAGACTATAAAGCTTGCTGTCTCCTCTTGTTTACAATGGTTTATCAACATATTTCCAATGACCTTCAAAATAAAGATAAAAATTATGAAGTATTAAGACACAAGGGGACAAAAATAATAATCTGCAAAATCAAATAAATTTTATAGTATGGTTCTCCATTTTGATAAGAAAAGGGCTTTATTGATTATTCTCATAAACTTTCCCAATTTATATAATTTTCACTTTTTAAATCCCGTCAGGACATTTGTTGGAAAATGTACACTAGATTGTGACGTGTGTATTTTGCTTAATCAACTACAGTTTTATAGTCTCTGCGCAAATCATACTTTTTAAAACTAGTTGTTGTTTGTAAACAAACTTGAAGAAAGAAATGAAAGAGAAAATGAAAGGAAAGATAGTAAAAAGGGAAAAACAAAAAAAAGGAGGAGGAAGAAAAATGGAAGGAAGAAATAAGAAGAGAAAGAATGAAAAAAAAGAATGGAAGAAAGAGAAAGAATGGAAGAAAGAGAAAGAATGGAAGAAAGGAAGAAAGGAAAAACGGAAAAAGAAGAAAAGAAAGGAAGAAAGAAATAAAGGAAGAATGGGAGAAAATCGTATTTTTTTCCATTTTATTTTTAAGAAGCACTGTATATTTTTTTAACAAGTTGTCTTCATTTACCATATTATCTTGAAGAGTACTGTATATTTATTATATGAAATTTATGATGATTTTTATAAATATTCAGTGCTCTCCAAAATGAAGTGGAAAATAAAGAGGACTTATATTAAATAAACAGTGCTTCCCAAAATTGAATGGTAAACATTGACGGCTTTTCAGAAATATACGGTAATAAAAGTGAAGACGATATTTCTTTAATGTGCAATCTTTTTTCAAGAAGCACTATATGTTTATTAAAAGTCGTCTTCATTCACCATGTTATTTTGGGGAGCACTTTATATCTATGAGAAGTTGTCTTTATTTACCATTTTATCATGTAAGATTAAGGTGAAGAAAAAGTTACAATTCTTTTTATAACCCTAATAGACCATGATTAAAATCACCTCCCCCCCAGACATTTTGGTTTATTTTCATATCCCTTTCTACGTACTGCACCTATTAAAAACAATGATTAGTGCAGTTGATGAAGCTAAATACACACTTCAGAATCTAGCGTACATTTTCCAACAAATGTCCTGACGGATCTTAAATAATGGAAGAATGCAATAAGTCCTTTCTGGCATGTTAATAGCAAAAACGCTATTGAAATTTCCATTTTCTAAATATTAAAAAAATCTACGAGAAAAAAGAAATTCAGATAGGTGAAGAAAATGTTTAAAAAGGTTGTGCTGTATACCTGCAAAGCATGAGCTGGATCGACACTGCCTAACGGCTTAATTTTTGCATCTTCGAGACATCCTATACTGTTATTGGGACGTCTGAAATAATAACTTTAATTTAGTACAAAATTTGGTTCAGTCAAAATGTAATAAATCTAAGTTTACACCATCCAGTTACAAAGAAAAAGGGATTAGAAAGTAAGAGTTTAAGGGGAGATCATTTTTCTCTAGGACAAAAAAAGTTTTAAAAACTATTTAAATTATAAAATTCGTATAAACTTCGTAGAAAAAAAAACAATTTAGTTTAAACCATTGTATCTAAATATGTATTACTATACAAGAAATAAAAAATTCCTGAAGGAGCAAAACAAAATCAAAAAACATTACGCAAAGTAGGCCAAGGTGTCATTTTGTATAAACCTAAACTGTAGCATTGTAAATTATTAAATTTGCTTACAAAACATTACATAAGTTGAAGAGCTTCCAACTTTTAAATGGATTGAAATTAATTTATGATTTAAAAGATCTCTGATTGGTAAAACCTCCGATGTTTTGACCAATCAGAGATTAACTAAACTTCCCCTATAGAGAGAACGACAGCTAGTTTCAAGCTCATTATTTATCTTATTTTAAAATCATTCAATACACTTAAATTAAGAAAAGAACGAACCTGTGCAAATGTTTCTTTGCATAGTCTTCGGATGCCTCAGAGAAAGTCTTCAATTCGGAACTGCTAACCTACAGTGAGAATATAAATACAATCAAGACGACTTATTTATTGAAGTTTTGATGACAAGTCTTTTATATTTGCAGTAGGAATTAGGACCCAGACAACTGTAAAATAGGAACTCGACTGTTTGACTTAACTATGATTTCAAATAGTCCAATGGACCTTAAGCACAGCAATTGCTTATAAGTCAAAGGTTATCCATTTCATTATTGCTTATTTAAGCTACTAGTAAAAATGTGAGATTAAGAACAACATGAAATACAGAATAAGATTGCTCAAGTTTCGTTTTCCTTTTCAACAGTTTTCTCTGTCGCACTTCCGTTATCTTAACCTATAGAGGGTTAAAATGTGTTAATCATCGAAAAATAAATAAACGTGTTTTTGGAAAATTATGTTAATAAAAAGTCTCAAAATTTACCTTTATTTTCATATTAAGAAGATTCTTAACATTAGGACCCCAAATATCACCATGTTTAGGTTTCCATGAAACATTACATAGAGTACAGCCCTCGCCAGACATAACGACGACCTTCGTTCTTCCTCACTGTAAAGAATCAAACCCCCCTGGTCAAATTCTGCCCAGATGAGTAGAAACTATGGGTTTTTCTGTTTTTAAACGATCATTTTGGTAGTAATTTTATTAAAACTTTATCCATTATGGTCTTTATTTTCTGAAAATAAATAAAAATAAACGTAGTGTATATTGTATAAGGAGTGCATTGTATTATTGTATGAGGAGTGTATTGTGATTGTATAAGGAGTGTAGTGTATATCGTATGAGGAGTGTATTGTATATTGTATAAGGAGTGTATTGTATATTGTATGAAGAGTGTAGTGTATATTGTATAGGGAGTGTATTGTATATCGTATAAGGAGTGTATTGTATATTGTATGAGGAGTGTAGTGTATATTGTATAAGGAGTGTAGTGTATATTGTATAAGGGGTGTTTTGTATATTGTATAAGGAGTGTAGTGTAAATTGTATGAGGAGTGTAGTGTAAATTGTATAAGGAGTGTAGTGTATATTGTATGAGGAGTGTAGTGTAAATTGTACAAGGAGTGTAGTGTATATTGTAAGTGTATTGTATATTGTATGAAGAGTGTAGTGAATATTGTATAAGGAGTGTATGTATTTTGTATAAGGAGTGTATTGTAAATTGTATAAGGAGTGTATTGTATATTGTATATTGAGTGAAGGGAATATTGTATAAGGAGTGTAGTGTGTATTTTATAAGAAGTGTAGTGTATATTCTATTAGAAGTGTAGAGGATATTGTATAAGAAGTGTAGTGTATATTGTATAAGGAGTGTAGTGTGTATTTTATAAGAAGTGTAGTGTATATTCTATTAGAAGTGTAGAGGATATTGTATTTGAAGTGTAGTGTATATTGTATAAGGAGTGTAGTGTATATTCTATAAGAAGTGTAGTGTATATTGTATAAGAAGTGTAGTGTATATTGTATAAGGAGTGTATTGTATATGTATAAGAAGTGTAGTGTATATTGTATAAGAAGTGTAGAGGATATTTTATAAGAAGTGCAGTGTATATTGTATAAGAAGTGTAGTGCATATTGTATAAGAAGTGTATTGTATATTGTATAAGAAGTGTATTGTATATTGTATAAGAAGTGTATTTTATATTGTATAAGAAGTGTAGTGTTTATTCTATAAGGAGTGTAGTGTATATTGTATAAGAAGTGTAGTGTATATTGTATAAGAAGTGTAGTGTATATTGTATAAAGAGTGAAGTATTTTATAAGAAGTGTAGTGTATATTGTATAAAGAAGTGTAGTGTATATTGTATAAGAAGTGTAGTGTATATTCTATAAGGAGTGTAGTGTATATTGTATAAGAAGTGTAGTGTATATTGTATAAGGAGTGTATTGTATATTGTATAAGAAGTGTAGTGTATATTGTATAAGGAGTGTAATGTATATTGTATAAGGAGTGTAGTGTATATTGTATAAGAAGTGTAGTGTATATTGTATAAGGAGTGTAGTGTATATTCTATAAGGAGTGTAGTGTATATTGTATAAGAAGTGTAGTGTATATTGTATAAGGAGTGTATTACTACTGAATATATTACTGAATGGTAACCAGGGTGAAATGTCCACATACAAAGTTTGAATAGTGTCCGCTCAGCTTATATCAATAATGTTTTTAACTTTACAACTAGAAATTAATATTTCAAGCAAAACACAAACGTGCCAATAGAAAAAAAAATTGACGGAAGAATCTAACAAGGTTTAGATATAAAATCAAAACAATTTTTGAATGTTATTGATAGCAAAGCAAATATATCAAATGTTCACATTGTATGTGTATTCTATGTATATATTCTATGTATATATTTGATGTCTATATTCGATATCTATATTCGATGTCTATATTCGATATGTATCTTTGATGTCTATCTTCGATGTCTATCTTCGATGTCTGTAATCTATGTTTATATTCTATGGCGTACTCATTAATCTTTTAAGTTTGAGAGTTTACTAATTGAGATGACCTTGGAAAAAGAAGTCGAAGTAAGAATTAACCTTCCCAGTTCGTACTTAGTTGGTTACATAGAGACCATTTTTAGGTTGGGTCGATGATACCCCCCCCCCCCCGGATTTTGATTTCTTGTGACCTTGTTCTAAATTTGGGTTTGTCTTAATCTGGCAGATCTTATTAATAGTATGTATTTCTATGGTTCTTAGATTAAGAATGGTTCTTGACCAGCCTGTCTGCAAAGCTAACTTCTGTATTATGTTGAACGAAAAATCTAATCTATTTTCGTGACCTTTTTAAAGTACTCTGTATAGATTACTAGTTGAAGGCTGGATTTTTTTATTTAACTGTTTGAAATATTTCTATAAATCATGAACTTGTTTAAAATTTAAGAACTTGATTATTTCGAAATTTAAAAAAACTTATTTGGCAGAACAAGTTGGATGTCTGCCAAATAAGAGATTTTTTGTTGTATATAAGCAATTTTTTATTTCGTATTTGGAGTGAATGTCATAGGGGGATGGACGCCTGGCCTTTCTACCTTTTACAAACGCCGGAGAACCCCACCAGCCCCCCCCCCCTCTAGCAACTTAGTGTCAGGAAAGGTTGTATTTCTCAAAAAGATCCAAAACTTTTTTATTTAAATCTTAAATACAACATATGTTTATTCAACCGAAAAATGATGACGCAAAATGACAAGAAATTTGTTTTCATTTTGCACGTTAAAGGAACTGTAGTCTGGAAGCATAATTTCAAGGGACCCTCTCACCCTCCCTGCAAAGATGAGTCAAAAAGTGTTCGATTTTGATAATTTTTCCAAGTTTCTTATAAACAAGAAATGCGCAATTAAGTCACTTTTGCACAGAAACCACAATTTAATTACAACAGTTAAAAAAAATTTAAAATATATAAAGAATTTATCATAGTTCATATTTAAATTATATAGTGAGACATTTAGGTGCAGCAGTAACTATTGCATGGTTGCAGGTTTAAACAACATGAAGAACATGTTTTAGAATGACTTTTAATTCCGAAAATTGCCATTTAACGTTTGCTCTAGGGTACAGTAAAATATTCCAGCTGATCATGATTATTAACATAAACAGAGAGATATCTTTTTCATCTGTTTTTAAAACAGTTGTTTTTAACTATTTATTGAGTTATTCCTTATTAAAGGGTCTGTATGCGTCATTTCAAGTGATCCTCTGTTTAAAGAGGGAAATCGCTGATTAACAACAGTACCCTTGAAATCTTTGACTAATCAAGAATGACGGATTATTTCGTATTTAATTACAGAAAAGCTTGTTTAAAACTGCGCACTATGACCTTAGTCTCACGCTCTCAAGTAAAAATCGATGAGAGGTTTGGCAAAAAAGTGTTTTGTAATGCTAAAATAATGTAAATGGCTACAGAAAAGAATAAGTGAACTAGAGTGGTAAAATCTAAACCCAAGGCGGTGCGACACTTCAAAGTCGACCCTGTCTTTAAAATTGATGAGACCGTTTATAAGAAGACTGAATCTATGTGCGCGCGTTGGACATAGAATATTCTGATTTTTCCAGGAATAAATGTTTTTTTACATTATTCAAGATATATACACCGAGTTCTCTGTCCTCATTGATCAGTCAAGGGTTGAAGGATACCGTAAATTGGGCCACCTTGTACTTTCCTCTTTAATAAAATATTTTTTTTGGAGAGTGGGGGGTTATCACCTCACAATACTCATTTGACGCCACTGTGTTCTTTCTTTACTTGTTAATAGTTTACTGAAGCCACATCCATAAACCAGCGGATTTAAGCTTTCTTTTTTCAGTTTATAAAGTTTAAACAAGATTTTTACTCTTTACTTTCAATTTATATAGCTTAAACAACACTTTTATCCTTTACTTTCAGTTTATAAAGTTTAAACAAGATTTCTACTCTTTACTTTCAGTTTATATAGCTTAAACAACACTTTTACCCTTTACTTTCAGTTTATATAGTTTAAACAACACTTTTATCCTTTACTTTCAGTTTATATAGTTGAAACAACATTTTTACCCTTTACTTTCAGTTTATATATTTTAAACAACACTTTCATACTTTACTTTCAGTTTATATAGTTTAAACAACACTTTTACCCTTTACTTTCAGTTTATAAAGTTTAAACAACACTTGTATCCTTTAATGAAGACGACAATAAATCTTTTTTTTTGTTAACATTGTTTAAGTTTCCGTTTTATTCTCAGAAAACCTTTTCCAAAAATTCGTAAAAAAAAATGTTAAAATGATTTAAAAGATAAATTAAAATTAGGGGATAAATTAAAAAAAACCGTAGTCTATTTTCAGTTAAAAGGACTGTAGACGTAATTCCAAGTGACTCACCATATTCATGTCCGATTCACAATGGTACCAATCTTAGTAAGAGTATGGACTGTCGTAACCTAAATCAATTTGCAAATAAAAATATAAAAATAAGGATATGTTTCTTATTTTTTTAAAAACTTGCAACTTTATGATCGGAGAGTCGCTTAAATTCTTGCACAGTCCCTTTACTTGGGGTGGAAAACAACCAGCTCTTCTTTCTGAACAGTCCCTTTATTTGGGGTGGAAAACAACCAGCTCTTCTTTCTGAACCCTAAAACATATTCTTTAAACTCTCATTGACTTTGAAGTTTTAGTGAACAAGCATGTCCTAATATCCCAGATACCAATTTACGATGTAACCTTGAGGATTGTTGAAAGCCAAATATATACGATGAAATGATGCAAGCTAATCTGAAGCGATAGTATTATATTCTTAATGTATTAAGTTTCGTCTGTCATCNCTCCCATTGTGTAACTTCAAAACTTTACAAATTCCACAAATATTACATTAAACAATTTCAATCCAAACCTTATTAATAGTTTTCTCATTTAAATTCTAATAATAAAATCTAGTGTTTAAATATTTGCTCTGATTGTGTGCAAATCTTGTATCCGGAAGAATTATATGAGAAAACTCCACATTTATGGGGCGCCGGCGCCAGCGACGCCCCTCACTAAAGTTTAGAATGGTACCATAGTGAGAATACCCTATAATAGAAGTCATGTATCTTGTTCAGGTCTAGTTGGACAAGAACAGCAAACATGGTTTCAGCAGTTTGGTTGATTCCATTACTCACTGTGGTAAATGGACAAATTGTTACCCATAATAATGGAGCCCAGTCTTATCAGTCAACAACTTTTTTTGGTAGAGGATCATCTAAACCAGCCCCTTCTCCACCTGCTAAACTGAACCCTGTCCCCTACACGGAATCTGTTGTGTATATTGAACCTATTGAACTCGGTCAACCATTGTACCAGCCCCAACCTGTGTATCAACCCTCTATACAACAATCTCAGAGCCTGCCTCCAACTGTAGTGTATCCAGAACCTGCTCAACCATCATACAAACCTCATCCTCAGCCTTTTTACCAGCCTCAGCCTGTCTATCAACCTCGGTTTGATCCACAATATCAACCTCAGCCTGATTATCAACCCAGAGTAGAAACTCCTGCTTACTCACCTCAACCTGAGGTTCATCTACCTTTACCTACCCCTCAACCATTTGTCCATTCTCCTAACCTTCAACCGTTTGTACATTCGTCTTCCCCACATCAATCTTTTCAATCCCCTTCTCCTCAACCGTTTGTTCCTTCTCCTGCTCCCCAAGTGTACCCTCAAGTACCTGTTGTAACCACTCCTGCACCCAGAGTGAATAATTATAATGCTAATCCAGTTAATCAACATCTTCCCTTAAGAGCAGTTACAAGAACAGTGTCTTCTGTACAGAGTTCAGTTGGACCCTACACCCCCAAGCCTGTTTCTAGCTTCATACCTGAAAAGTTTCTAGTCGAGAGCAGAACTGCTCCTCCACAAAGTAACCTTCTAAACACATATCCCTCTACACCTGTAGAATCAACCCCTAGGCCAGTTTCAAGTTTTATTCCTGAAAAGTTTCTAGTTGAGAGCAGAACTACTTCTCCTCCAAGTAACACACAAAATAAGTATCCGTCTATATCTACAGAATCGACTTTTGCAAACTCAGCAGTAAAAAATACTAACTTTATTCGAGTACAAAGTACACAGAAAGTTATGGAGCTTCCATTAGACGTACCTGCTGAACAGATTGTGGATGAAGCTTTAGTTGAGGTTTCTGCTCAAGGTGATAAAATTGTTAGAGCACTGGAAACCTTGACCAAGAATAAGCTTGTTGCAAAACTACTAAAATCCAACACTAATAGTTCTGATCCTTGCTCTGTCATCCCTGCCAATATTGATGTTCTAGCTAGAGATCTGATCACTGGGCTCACAACTTCAAGAACAGAACTTATTGCTCTCATAGCAGCAGTTCAGACCATGAAACGAGAGGAGAAGAACCAAGGAAATGTTTTGCGAGCTGCAGCCGAAGCTGTTCGAGCAGTGGAGCCTATTGCACCAAAGTTTTCTCGAGTTTTCCAGACAGATGGGTCATGTCAAGCGTCGCTAGAGACCAACATTAAGCGGCTGAATACAGTTGGTAATGTTTTGAGTACTCTTGGTCGAACCAATATTATTGCAAAAGATGATGCTACAAAAGAAAGATTACTCCAGGGAGGCCAAGCATCTAAGATCATTGGGCAGGTTACAGGTAAAATTATCTGAAATATTAAACTTTCAAAGCATATTTTAAACATCTTTTTTTAGTTAATCTAAATGAGGGAAAATTTACCAACCTCTGCTCTGACTCTCCTTCATTCACTGGAGATGTGTTCAACGGTGCTGGGGAGATTCTTGGAGGATTAACTCAGATAGTGAAGACCTTTAATGGTAATGAGAATACTGGAGATATTCCTCAGATTGAGAAAACTGTTGTTTTACTGAGAGAGGGGGCGGTAAGTGAATTAATCTTATGCTTTTTTACTAGAAACAGTTTAATAAGAAGCTTTTTTTTGAAGATTTCGAGAGAAAATTAAATTATGACCTGAACTTGCAACCATTAGTTTTAATTTCCTTTTCAATGAACACAACATAAACTTCTGATTTCTAAAAAAGTGTTTTTGTTAATAATTAATATTTCAGGCTCTACTAAAGGATTTGAACTCCGGTCCTGAATCTTCCTCTGCTACTTCAGCTTCCCCCAGCTGTACAACCTCGCTGTCAGCTGTAGCTAAATCACTGGAAGAAGTGGCGGAGTTAGTTGATATAATTGAACCAGAAACACTTCAGTGATACTATTTTTTATCTATATGATTATATTTTGTTTTGTTGTTATATTTTTCATTCAGATAATAAAAACCTTGGCTAAAAAGTGTACAAAAGCTGTGCAATTCTATAATAAAATAGATATTTGTTAATAAATCATTTTTAATGAACCAAGATTTTTAATTTGAATTTTTTTTTGAAAAAAAATGAACTCTTGACTCTGATAAAAAACTCATGGCAATTAAAAATGTAGAGAGTGCTTTTAGTTTTAATTATAACTTTCTAAATATCTGTCATTCTCTTAAAATACATTTTTATAGTTATTATTGCAATTAAACAGTTTAAAAGAGACTTTAGTTGCTTCAAAATATCGTTACGCTTGTTTAGCAAAATTCCATCAACATTTTTCACAAAATTTGTTTAGAAATAGACACAATTATTCAAGGTGTTTCGCTACTTAGCGATTTCCCTAAAGACCTAATATATGTACAGTGTGGTATTTCTCAGGATTGGATCGTAAGACTCCCTTCTCTCAACGCTCTTCATAATAAAAAGGAGGATAGTAAGGTTCCGAACGTTTATTTCTCTGAGCCTTCAATCTAAACAAGTTTAATAAACCCACAGAAAAAGCTTTGAGTGAAAATCATACAAATATAACAAATAATCCACTCAGGCATTAAAAAACTGTGGCTAGGAACCAATAAACGAATACATAATCATCAATCATACTAGAATCAACCAATAAACATAGATATATATGAAATAATTACCACGGTGATCCCAGAATTCTGAACACGGAAAATACTTGCAAAACGAATAAACATATACTGAATATAAATATAACTACTACTCCGCTAGAAATCTTGCGTCTGCGCAGTCGGACTGTAAACAGTTCCTAAACTAGTTTTTTCACAATACATTCCGTACAGATCTTCAGGAGAAACTCAGAAATACGCAGGGGCGACAAACAGACTTTCTACATGCAGCATGGCTCGCGTAACACAAGGATTTTATTTAAAGATGAAATAAAAAATAGATGGGATTTATCTAATTATCTAAATTTTCCAATCTTCCTTTTTTACTTACAATATATGAAATTCCAATTTTGGAAATATCAGATGCCGTGGATATTTAATTTAATTTTCATACCATCTTTATTTTCCTTGATTTTATAAACACTAAGATGATAAAATTTCGATTCTCAAATATCTTGTTTATTTGGACACCCTGATTCCGGACATGGTAAGGAAAAAAAATATCTCTAAAAAGTTTTATTCTCCCAGGGGCGTTTGCAGGAATTTGTCCAGTGGGGGGTTTAACAATTTGGTCCAGGGGGGTGGGCTCCCTGGCACAGCTCCCATTGGGGCCTAAAACCCCCCTAGAAATCTCTTTACCTAGACCCCAGGCACACCCACAAATTACATTTGAATCCCTGAAATATGGTCTGATATACGACCTTATATCCCCCCCCCCCCATCCAACAATGTTCACAATAATACTCCAACGTAAACCTTGAACAGCTCAGTGCACTCTGCATAATACTAAACATTTAGGAACTAGGAAGTCCCAGGGGGCCGGGGCGGAAACGTCATGTGTGTCTGTACCAAAAGAATCTGTGTAAGCAATACCGAACCGAAGGCGTGTACTGTAGGTATAAACAGTACATAAGAATCTCGGCATTTGTGCTTTAAACAGTCTAGGAGTGTACATTTGTGTATTGTTAATTGTTTAATAAAAAATAAGTGTAGCATATTTGCATTTTATATTATATATATCTATGTCCACACTATATGTTAAAGAATAAAATGTGATTAAAATTCATAATAAACTATTTGTGGTTCGATGCTTTATTTGGGGTGGAAGATCTGTCTTTTTACGCTCAGTAAATTAAATTTGTTGCTGTAACTCTAGCTTTGTATGTTGCGTTACTAAGTTTTAAAATAATTGAAGAAAATATTTTTAAAGTTATGTAAGAAAAACTACAAGGGGTGGGGTGTCAAATCCATAGAGAATAGAATATATATTAGAGGGGAATTTACTAAAAAAAGTGTAAAACAGCCATTTTGTTGTACTGTTTCCATACTACAGGTGTACTTCACATATTTATGCTATATATAATATCATTTTATAGAAAATCTAAAATTATTGTTAAAAGAAAACCAAATTATGAAAGAGGCTGGTTTCATAATTGAACAATGATCATTTCACATAGACTCTATGCCTTCCACTTTACAAACGATGATTTTTCGTTATAACTATAAATCAAAAGATGTTTTTTATTCATTATAAAGTTTATTTAACAGTTTAAAAATTCGAAATTGAAATGAATAGTCTAGGCAAGAATGTAAGGCAAGGGAAGTTATTTTAGAGGTGTACACATCTTTTGTACTGCAGTGTACTGTCTCTGGACGCAAATGTAAACACAAGACGGATGTCGAAGCCTGACATGGGATCCATATTTCACATAAAAAATCAATGAAATATTCTGGTCATACGAAATTATTATGTGAATTATCAAAATTATCAAAATTTAATGCTTTTAACCTTCTCGGATACTAAACGAACACTGATGCATCTATTCTTGTTTACAAATTCCGCCCAGAGAGAACTGGTTTCAATATGTACACAAAGTATACACAACCGCAATTGACTTTCCTTGCATTACACCAGGGAACAGGAATAAAGGGAAAGGAAATGGCGCTGGTCCGGCAAGAGAAAGCCAGTCGCACTGCTTTCCAGACCAGTACAGTAAACTGACACACACTCTTCTGGTACAGACACACAACATGACTACAGTCAAGGAAATTGTAGAACAATGTCGTCGATTATAATTAAATTTGAATAACGAGTAGTTTATTGTAAACTTTAATAAAATTATATTCTTTGCATGAAAATTTGGCTTCATAGTGTTGACTTAAATATGTAAATAATATATTACATGTATATTAAACATATGTTAAAGTAAACAATTAACAATAAACAAATGTACTCTCCTAGACTGTACAAATCCCGAGATTCTTACGTACTGTATAAACCTACAGTACAAACCTTTGGTACAGTAAACTGACACACACTCTTTTAGTACAGACACACACACATGACGTTTCCGCCCCCTGCATTACATCCTTGTGTCTAGGGAACATATACTGTATTAATGTACTCTACTGCATATAACTTGTGAACATTTACATGATTTGTGCACTTTTAACTCCCTTTCAGGCTAAAAGGGACTTAAAAAATTTATACCGAGAGATTCTTTAAATTCCCATCTATGATATATTCTAGTCTCTATGGTCAAATCCCCCCCCCCGCAGGACCTATTAATGAGAAGGAAAAAGAAGAAAATCACATAAGAGATTAATATTAAGAATTCAATGAGATTTTTGGAGATTATTGAGAATTTATTGAGAAGAATAAAGAATATACAAAGAGAATATTTGAAGGGTATAAAGAATTTAACGCAGAAAAAAAACTAAGAAGATTTAAAACAAAGCTTTTTGTTTTGTTCGGGATTTAACAAAAAATATAACAGCGAAGACGACATTGTTCTGCAATGTTGTGTGTCGGTACCAAAAGAGTGTTCGTGTGTAATGCAGAACTTGTCTGCAAAGCGATTGGCTTTCTCATGCCAGACCAGCGCCATTTCCCTTCCCTTTATTCTTATTCCCTGGAAATGCAAAAAAAATTCTTTGTAATTTACTTTGTAATTTACTTTGTAATATACTTTGTACTATTCTTTGTAATTTACTTTGTAATATACTTTGTAATATACTTTGTAATATACTTTGTAATATACTTTGTAATATACTTTGTAATTTACTCAGTTTATATACTTAGTAATATACTTTGTGACGTTAAATTATGAGAAAATCAAATTTATTTTGTTACATATCATCGTCATCGTAAATATCAATTCAATGAAGACGACTTTCCATGTCAAATTTCATTTCTACTACTCAAACTGAAGAGAAACATAAAAACATGTAAAAGAACGAGAATTTGTGAATGAACAACTTTTCTTAGTTGAATTGCAAACTTGAAATTGTAAAATGCTTGTTCGGGATCACAGCTTTGTTAATAAAAAGTCGTCTTCATAATAATGATATGATTTTATAATCCAACGGAAATGAAACTGTCTGTAAGACGTACGTACTTGTTTGTCCAAACAAGACGACAATTTAAATGTTCTACTAATTTCAAGATTCTCCTATTACTTTGTTTTGCTGAGTTTTTGTTACAAACTCCGGTTTTTTAATCCCTATATCTTTGCATCACAATGTCGTAAACCTTAGATATTTTAAACTATGAATTTTGTTAGGTCAAAAAATCTTGTTGGAACTATCTTAGACTTACGCGATTTAGCCGGCCCTGCAAACATTTAGTCTCCGACAAACCGATGCCGAAGATTTTAATTCCAGAATTATTTACACGACATCTTCAAATTCAGCACATATAGTCGGTTTTAATGTTTTCCGGGAGTGGCTAAGAGGGATTCGAAAATTAGACTTTGTGGAAAAGACTCAACTCCTTTGCACTGAAAACTGTTGACTAATGAAAATGATATTTTGATGCAAAACAAATGTGAATTGTTTCCTTCCATCAATTTGACTAATTCTTATCTTTGCGCAATTTTCATCCAACATTAGAACTTAGAAGTTTATTGTATAACATCGCCGTCAAAATTTAAATTCTCGATCTCTCCGTCAACCTACATTATACAGAAATTTTTCACCAAATACCAGCCAATTATAAGAGAGCATTTTTTTTACTTTTTTATTCGTAATTAGCGCACATGTGTTTTCGCTTACGGCGTAACTAGCGGAATTTGCGAAATCATCATTGAGCTAAAAAAACATTTTGCAGAGAAAATAAAAAAATATGATTTTCCATTCCACAAATAACTCGATAGTCGACTTTAAAAATGTTTTTGGTTTTATCTTACTAACTCCTTTATTTAATGTTTCATCCTTATGCAATTTACAATTTTAAACTAGATTGTTTATAGCGTAAAGTCAAAGTTGGTTGCCTTTAGTCTCTAAAATATCAAATGTTTTATTCAAATATTTTGCTTTTAATGTTTCCAAAGTTATCGGAGATCTATATTTTAGTTTATAATTTGTTAAGACCTCGATCCGATATGGTTTTAGATACAAAGACAACAATTATATAACCTATAAGTATTGTATCCTCTTTTTGAAACATCTTTTTTGTTTGTTTAGTTAGTTTTTTTGGATGTTAACGTTTTTTTTTTTTGAAAAACGATCGTTTCGTTATGAAAACAACGACGAAAAATCGAAAACGAAACGATCGTTAATGAAAACGACTGTTTTTTTAAAAATGTTTTTTAAAAGTGGTCGTTTTATATATAACTCGTCATTTCGTTAGCGATCGTTAACCAAGAGAGGAAACCGATCTGAAGGGCATCTGTACTTACCATTTAGTAGTTTTTAAGAAAATATAAAGAAGTTTTAGCTCCCAACAATTTTTTAATTTCATGTAAGACGATATTCAATAAAGTTGCATGTATTTTTTTTCGTCGTTTCGTTAACGATCGTTAACGACAACCCTTCGTTAACGATCGTTAACGACGACCCTTCGTTAACGATCGTTTACATAATTGTCAATAAATTTTTTTCGTCAAAATTTATTGATTTTTTAAAAAACGATCATATAAAAAATGGTCGCAAATCGTTTTTATAAAAACGATCTTAAAGTTGAATGCAATTTTTCTCTTTCCAAAACGATCGTTTTCCCTAAACTATAGTTTTTAAAAAGCTCGTAGTTTCGTTAACGACAACCCTTCGTTAACGAAGACCCTTCGTTAACGATCGTTAACACAATTGTCAATATTTTTTTTAAACGATCGTTATACGTTTTCTAAAAGTTCAAAACGATTGAAAAACGAAATAAAAAACGATCGTTTTCAAAAATGATGTAGGTCAAGATATTTTGTTTTAAATAACATGATTAAATTATTTTTCTCTTAAAATTGTAAAAATCATGTGTGAGAGCTTCATGATGTCTTCAATCTTTATTTTTTGACTGAGCTCCGTGATTCAGTTTACCGTGTTTAATTAACAATAATGAATAAGCTTAAATCGCGGCACTTGCCGTACAGTAAAACTGTTGTAAAGGAGTTCTCATAAACTTGAAGACTGAGTGCAAAGACTATGTCATTTAAACAAAATCCATAATAACATTATTTATATAATACATTTTGATTGCACAATTCTTACATAACTTCAGATAATTTCCCCAAAATGGAAAATCAGATTAAAATTTACAGTTTAACCAGAGAAGGAACTTTCATCCAGAACCTCTACAAGCTCGGCCACCTCAGAAAGTGATTTTGACACTGAAGATAATGATGTTGAACATGACGGAGAAGATACAGGAACATATTCAGTTTCAGATCCTGACAGGTTCAAATCTTTCAATAAATCCTAAAATTATAAAAAAATATGTTTTTGTAAATAGTTCAATAAGTGTAAAATTTATCAATTTAATTGAATATTCTCACCGCTCCCTCTGTCAGAAGAGTTACTGTATTTTCCAACTCTTGAGTATTAATTCCTTCTGATTCAGCATCAAATGTTTTGGCAACATCATTTAGTCCTCCAAGTATCTCCCCAACTCCCTTGAAAACTTCAGGTGTAAAACTTGGTGAATCTGAGCAGAGGTTTGTGAAACTGTTGGAGTCAAGGCTCTCTGAAAAATATAATCATGAGTGTTGATAATTAGAATTTATTTTAATAAATTTGATTAGTCAGCGAGATTGACAGAAATTCAGGGATAAGTTACCTAGTTTAAAAGGTGGTAAAATTATAAAACATACCTGCTACTTTTCCTATTATTCTGGAAGCTTCCCCTCCTTGAATAAATCTTGTTTTTGTATAATCATCCTTTGCCACAATGTCAGTCTTTCCTAGAGTAGTAAGCACACTTCCTACTTTGTTTAAGCTCCCAATTGTTGATTTAATGCTTGAATCACAAGCATCATTGGCCTTGAACACACTAGAGAACTTGGGAATAAGTGGATCCATAAGCTTGACAGCCTCGCTAGCATGTCTGAGAACCTTGACTGTTTCATTACCAGCTGCCTTCATGTTCTGGACTACTCTGATCAGAGCAACCAATTCTTCTCTGGAGGTTGTTACTCCATCAATAAGGTTCTGAGTTATTACATCTAGGTTGGTTGGAACAATTGCACATGGATCATCATTCTTGGAGTTAGAGTCTAAAAGCTTGGCAATTAAAGGATTTTTGATCAGGGTTTTCACTGACTTAAGTATTTTACCCCCTTGAAGAGATGTTTCAGTTATGATTTTATCAACGATTTCCTCTGGATTTCCCACTAGAGATATCTGTGGGATTGGAGTGGTGGTACTACTGGTTTGTTCAAGAGTTAAAGGAGGTGTTTGAATCAAGGGTTCTTGTCTCGCTATACTTCTAGCTGGATTTGATGCAAGCTGTCTCAATACTGGTGGTTTGGCAGAGTTTAGAACACGTCTAGCTTTATTATTCTGAGCATTTACTTCAGACTTAACTCGTACAATACGCCTGACAGGAACTGATTCTTGAATGGTTGTTCCGACTGGAAGTTCTACAGATCTGCCATCTAGAACTCTGCCTCTTAATGGTAAAGAATTATATGTCTCAACATATCCTGGCTGTTGGGGGAAGAAGTTATGAAGTGGAAGGTTAGAACCAACAACAGTGTTAACTGTGTAAAGCTGTGAGCTAGCACATTTTATCAAGAAGTAAAGAAGTGTCACCGTTGAGAACCCCATCTTAACTGAACTGATTGTTGAATTTCAAAAATATTTATAAACAAGTTGGTATGCAATGCTAGCTTCGGGAAGATGGTCTTACTTAAAACTGCCTTTCTCAGGCTTTAATTTCTTTATGGGACCATTTCTAACCTGACCATACAACACTTGAAATTATCTAACCACGGTCCCGGGACTTCTCTCCTACATCCGTATTATTGATAGTTCCGATATATCATATACTTTTGGAAAGCTCTGATCCTTGCAAATCCGAGTATGGAAAAACATTCAATTTTTTAGCTAAAAATCCATTTTTTAAATACCTGAAAATATATAGTTGTTTAGAATCCCTCATCTTCTAAACCCGTATGATGATAACGTAAATTATAAATTATGTATGGGTGTTCCTTTCCTAGGGGGTACACCCAAATCACCTTAAACCTAGCCGAATGCAGTTAAGGCTGGGAGGTCTTATTTCTTTCTAAATTACTGCAAGACACTGATACATGTAATGTAGCTGACAAAGGGAAGTTCTCATTACAACAATGTCAGCAATAAACCTGCATAGATGGCCGATATCAAAAACAACTGGATAAATACAGAAACTCAAGAGCTGATATTGAAATACTACAAATTGCCTGATCAGCTCTCGAAACTGCATATTAACCCTCCTGGGGGGGGGGGCGGGGGTAAGCAGCTAATTGAATGAGCAAAACAGAACAGTCAGGAAACAAGAAGATTGGATAAATGAGTATCCGCATTCTGCATTAAATACATATATCAATTAATTTGTTTCATAAAAAAAATTATAAATAAATAAATTGATAAAGTTAAAAAATAAATTATATAGTTTTGAAACTTCTGATCCTAGTGAGTTCCAATACTTTTTGCAATGCATTTGAAAAAAATCAATCTTCTGTTGCTAACAAAAAGTTATAATATGTAACTTTGATTATTTCAAATTTGCAAAAGAAAAAAGGAATTTATGTGCGAATTGTTTGCATTTTCCTCTTCATCCTAAAAGCTATCAGAAATATCCGAACTAAAAAAATATGTGTTCTGTAAAATTTAAAAAATTTATTGCCAATTTTTCTTATTAAAAAAATATGCAACATTTTTTGCAAATTTTTTGTATTGGCCTGTAGCTTTTCATAAAGCTATCACATCCGAAAACATAAAAATTAAATTGTCCCAATTTGGTTGTAGGAAAACTGCCTTAAAGGGAGTGACCGGCCAATGTATGGTAGTTGAACTGAGAATGTAGTAAATTGTGGAGACATTTTTTTGGATTCATTTGAAACATATAAAACGTTTTATCGATGTATAATTTTTTAGTTTGTTCGCAAGGCCGACTTTCAAAATAATTCATTTGTGTGGTTACATTTTGAGAATCTATTTTTTTAATTATTAAGTAAAAATTAAACAAAAATTCTACAGTAAACAAATACTTTGTTTAGGAACAGGTTGAAAAAATAAAAATTAACTCTCATCATCGAAAATAAGTAATCTAATTCGGTTATTATTGTTTCTGTAATCTCTTATTCTTCACAAACATTTTTTGTAGATTTTCGGGACTTTTTATTGAAAAGACGACATTTGAAGAATTTGTAGGAAATTCGTAAAGCATAAAAAATTCAATATAATGATGAAAAAGAGATAATTGATTCTAAAATTGAATTATGTAAAGTTTCTATTGAGAAATATGTTCAAAACATCTAATTAGTTTACTGTAAAAATTTTCATACATTTTTCGTCGTTGTTATTTAATAATTTTTAAAAAATCGATTCTCAAAACGTAACCACCCAAATGGATTATTTTGAACTCGAATAGGGCTAATTTTGTTTTTCATGATTTGCAAAAATGTATTCAAAAACCTTAATACCAGCATAAATAAAGGGTAAAAATCGCCCCAATAATACCAAAAAATTCGAACTTTATATAAATCATGGAGGTCAAATTTAAACCGCGTCGCTGAACCTCCAAAAACCGGTTTCAACTTAGCGTCGGCTCAACCATGTTGAGCGTTTTAAATTTGAGACGCGCTGTTTCTAGAATTTCTTCTTTTGTTAATATTTGATCTCATTGGTCCCCGGATTTCCTTGTGTAAAATATGAAGCAGAGCGGAGTGTCAAAATTGTATGTGTGTTCGTATGTTACCTACAGCAGCCAAACCGTGCCACTTAGAGATTTGTAAAATTATTGTCGGATTAGATATTTTGGCGCAGGATGTTGTTTTTTGCCAGTGTTGGATGATTTTTGAATACTTTAGCTAATACTCCGAACCTGTTCTATATTTATGGTAAACCTAGCCTGATCATGGTACTATGCTGGTGCCATTCCAAACTTGTAACTCACCCCACTACCTCATCTGTCAGGCAGTAAACATGTTTTATATTGGATACGGTTTATACAGGTCTGGGTAGAAAGAACCAAGAATGATTACATAAGATCCCCTCCCTTTTATGCTAAACAACCAAACTAAAACTGTGTATTCAAAAATATTTGTGCATATATGTAAGGATGTCCGTACATATATATTCAATATACATAATCAATTTATTATTCAATAAAACAACAGATTTACATCATCATATTAGACATAGATATATATATCTATATCATTTTTTCTTTCGAAATTTTTTTATTCCGTTTTTAAGCATTCCACGGGCAACGTCGGACACTTCAGCTACTTACATATATGTACAGGGTATACCGAAAAAAAAAGGTTTTATTTGCAAGTTTCATAGGTTTTCTACTAGAATGAGACGACAGAGGCGTACGAGAGCATTTCTGTAGAGGTGGGGGCACATTTTGCCCCCCCCCCCTCGAAAAAGCCTTAGAGAATAGGTATAAGGTTTCTATATCCATTTTTCAAGGGCTTTTCAGAAATATAGTTTTTAGATATGTAGCTTTAGTCACAATTTTAGATTTTTTTCTCTCCAAAGACCGGACTTTTTTCCGCGCTTTAGGCCCAACCCTATTCATGAAAAAAAATTACAAAAAATCCTTTAAATTACTATGTATTAATAGTCATCACGTTTCACGATGACAGTGTCAAAAATGAGAGTGCTAGGACAAAAAAAAACCCGGACAATCCCTTGTAATACAGTCGTGCAAGCTTAAGGGATGAAAAATAGAAATGGAAATGTTTTTAAAAAAATATCTATATTTTCATAGGATCGATCCATATTGTTTCATAAATTATAAGAAGTGAGATTTTAAAGTATTTTTTTAGCACGATGTATTTATACTTAAATGGAATACATGCGCAATTTCAAGTAACACTTCATTTATAGAGAGGCATATGTCCGATGTACCTTTGAAACCTTTATTTCTCCATCGTTTCTGAAACAAAAAATGCGCGAGTCACTTTTGTAGAGAAACCACAAATAAAAATATTCAGTTTTGAAAATGAGAAACAATGTTATATAATGCAATACTTGATCAGACAAAGCTTTGAAGGGTATAGTTGTGAATCAGAATTTATTGCAAGCAGATGTAATAGTAAAAGAGCCCCCCCCCCCCTCGTACGCACCTGCAGACGGCCCTGCTGCAGACGGTCAAAATTGACCGGGCGGTCAATTTTGACCGATGCCGAGCCGGACAAAATTGGCCGGTTTTTGTATCTCCACTACCCTTCATTGAAAAAAATTGAAACTTTACATCATACTCTATGGACAGTATAACGAGTTAACCCTGTGAATTTCAGAAAGAATTATTTGTCTCGTCACTAATGGGTTAAAACAATATACGTAATTAGGAATAATGCAAAAAATTTAAACGAAATATTGCCAGAATAATTCTAGTTGCATGATTGCATCTGTAAAAGTTTACTATACACTGAATACCATCTATATATAAATTTGGCTTGTCTGTTTGTCTGTTTGTCTGTTTGTCTGTCTGTTTGTATCCAATAAACGTCAAAACGGCTGAACCGATCGGGCCCAAATTTTTTGTGGGACATCTAGGGACCCCAGAGAAGGTTTATGAATGATTAAAATTTCAAATATTTGTCTCCATCAAAATTCGATCGTCATTAAATTTTTTAAAATTTTGAAAATCCGCGAAATTTTTTGTGAAAATCCGCGAATTATTTTTGTTTTGTTTTACGATGTACACAAAGAGAACATATGTTCACAATTAATTTAGAAGATGGGCGCGAAGCGCCCTCTAAGGCTAGAAAGAAGGGCGCGAAGCACCTTGAATTTCTAGTTATTATTATATTTTTGTTATAACCGGATAAATTAGTTCCGAATCTGAATAATTATCTTTTTTAAGCGTATCTTTCAATCCAAGCTGAGAAAAGAAAAAAAGCTTAAATTTATTAACAATGGGGAACACTGTTTATTGAAACAAAAAATGTCAACTTTAAATAAAATAGGGTGTGAGAATTAACTTTTGCAGTCACTTCATTTAATTCATTTTATTTTCGAACATGTTTATTTTTTCAGACATTTCAGATCCATGCTGCGTCTTGGAACATATTCTGATTTTGAGAATCAAAATCAAATTATCGTCAATTTGCAAGCATTTACACTCATAGGTAACGATGTTAACCATTAATCTTAAAACCTCTATAAAATGTCGTCTTCTACTTACCGGCCTATTATCCGGATTTGTCTAGCGTGTTGCTGTTATCTGTCAACAAACGAAAAGGTAAAATCTACATACATAAAAATAACATACTGTAGTTATTTTAATTTTAGATTATTTACGGGCATTGCAAACTTAGTATTAAAGTGAGATATATTTAAAAGAAATGTGAGAAATTGTGTAGAAAATGCTATAAAAAATAATTCATGTTAATTCTTTATATTTACAAAAAATTTAGAAACATAGATTTTATACTTGTTTTGTAAGTGTAAGGTTTATGTCGAAAACATAACAATGATTTCAATTGCCTTGAAAGCGGTAAAAGGTTTTTTCAATTTTGATTTTAAAAAGATAATGGCAATCAGAGGCGTAGTCAGGGAAGGGGGCTATTGGGGCTTTTAGCAATTGCTTCTCGTCATGCTTAATTAAATGTTGAGTTTATTTCTTACTATCGACTTTTGTTTTGGATATGCAGGACGTAATCCTAAAACCCCTATCTTTGTGCCCTTTATAGTACACTGGGTATCATTGAGTACACTGGATATTGAATATATATATAATATATATTCAACATATTGAAGTTAAATTACGCCTTACATTTCATTTTAATTTATTTTTATTTTAAAGGCAGTTATAATTAAGAATTGCTGTTGCAGTGATTTTTTGAAACCTAAATGCAAGATTCTATGACAAAATTTCTCTTCGTCCTCTACTACTAAAAACACACCAAATTCTATTTGACATTCTTTCTTTTCTCCTTAAAATAGAATTATTGAATTATTGATAAAAATGTTGTTGTTTTAAAATGTTTTACTTTCATGATAGAGGAGACTTAAATTTTATATAAAATCAACCTGAAATGCTTCTTGGTCTCGATCTTTTGTTCCTCTGCAGATTAAAATAATTCTTTTTTAATATCTCGTCTTGTAAATTATACCTACAAGTCAGGGGTTATAGGAAGCTTTGATCTATGTAAGAATATCTAAACGAAGCTATGGAAAGGGTTTTTTATAGATCCTCCTATTTTAAAGTGCTCGCAGTGGATATCGATACAAAGCGATTTGGATTATGAGTATTCAACACAAAGCTCCAGCATGCAATGGTTAACCAATCAAACACTAGGTTTGCCGGCCTATATATATATATACTAACAACTAACAAGGATCCTAACTGTACATTAACGTATAAATATGAGTATATTCGACGCTCTGCTTTACAGACAGTTGACACAAACTCAAATATTTGAATCCCTATATCCTTGGATTATTTGCTTTGAATTTAAAATTTTTGAAATATTTAATGTCTATGACATTTGGTTGTAAAGGTAAGAAAATTTGAGTTTGTGACAAAGACTCGCCGTCGCGTCCTTTCTCTTTGTCATTTCTTCATATATGAACGCAGGTCATATTATCCAAAGCCCTGGAGTCAAACGTTCTTTTTATCATACTTAACCCTATCCCTGCTGGGGTACTTGAAAACCAGGATATGCTGGGGGGGGATGTTACAGGCAAAAGCAGTCATTCAGGCAGTGTGCCTGAGGACTCAGGCAGTTAGTATTAAAGCCCGGTTTTAGGCCTAAAGGGAGGGCTTTGGGTATGTAAGAAAAGAAAAAAAATTTCAACAGCCTCAGACCAATACTTTTTGAGATATGTAAAAAAAAAAAAAAAAAGCAGGAATAGGGTTAAAGTGACATTCCTATATAAAAGGAGTTTTTTGGTATGCAAAAATTTTCATTGAAGTCCTTAATAGGCTAAAAACCCTCGGGATTCAATAAAAACCCTTGAGCTACGTTCTTTATGATTATTATTTAATCCCTAGTGATTTTGCCACATTCTGATTATTTTAACCCCTTTCTTAACAACCAGGTGTCGTAGACTTTTGATATCTAAAAACAAGAAATTTTACATAAAAAAGTCAACATTTAAAATATTAATTGTTTACATCAACCGGTTGCAAAGAATTAGGGACTATACAACATTTGTGTTTGTGGCAAAAACTCAGTTATTTTCCATTGGTTCTAATTTTTCTGATAGTTGATACTTTTTATAATGATGTTAATGAGGCATGATTTTCATGGTTTGTCGAGCTATTTTTTAAACTACTTGATTTATTATGACTAGGATATATTTCCCGATTCATCTGCAACCATGATTATTTTCTTGTGTTTAATAATTATCTATATTGAAATATTAACTAAATGAGTCAAATTATTTTAATTTCTATTTATTTAACACGTGTCGTTTTACACGAAACTGAAAAATATAAGCAATTTTGCTAACAAAAAACAATTTTTTTGGTTCTTAGAAAAAATCGGTATAAAGTATATCCAAGAACAATGATTTTAGATCTGAACTGGCAAATATATATTTCTCCTCCTGTATAGATGGCGCTGATTCAGGAATCCTTAGTATAGAGGACTCAGATGTAGTATATTGCACTTTTAATATTTGCATGTGCAAAAATAAGTTAAATTTATTTTTTAATTTTAGTATTAAGATTTTTTAAAATGATTATTCTTTAGTTTATCCAAATAATTGTCAAATCCTACTAAACCCCCTGTATACGCCCTTGATATAATTACATAAAAGTAGGATTTTACTATAATTTAGAAAACAAAGAAATTGAGTCTTTGCCACAAACTCAAATTTTCTAAACCCTATATGATCTTTGCAACTATGGTTTGCGAACCTTTGATATTTGAAACAATAGAATTTAAATTGAAATATCTGAGGTGTACGACATTATAAAAACTAATTTAATTATTTTCTCAGAAAAATAAATTTCCACAGAAAAATAGATTAATTTTGGATGAAAAGCATAAGAAAGAGGGAATTAGCTTGTTCTGTAAATTTTTCAAAAAGTTTGTACCCCTGAGAAAAAGTGCGGTCCCCTGGAAAATTATATTCAATGTTTTCAGATGGATTTCCCAGATGATGAACCCTGTGCTTCACAGAAGGTATAGTCTAGTCTGTTGAATTTTTGTAAATTTTTGATTATTTTGGATTCTATTGAAAAATTTTGAAAATTATTTTAATTTGAATTTATCAATCTTGAAAAAAAAGTTAAACATTGTTAATATTCTGTTACGGGTACAATCTATTCTAACCGATAGATCTGTGTTTAAGGATCTGACAACACAAATCCCATAGTTTCAGTAGAAGTAAATATTTCCATTTACTGTTATAGCGCCGATTAAAGGATTCATAACTCTAATTGGATAATGAGATAGATAGAAAGATAGATGTTACCGCCATACTATTTCTATTGGTTCAGAATAGACAACAAACACAACTGAACCCTGATTGGATCAGGCGCTAATGGACTCGGCATACAGGAGTGAAATCTTACATCAAACTAAAGTAAATTGGTAGTAAGATTAAATCCTAACCCCTAATGATAAGAATGTTTTAACCAATTAAAACAACCTACTCTGGTGAGGCGGGTCCAAACTACATAGTAAATTGTGATTTTTTATTTGTATTATCTCGTGCTTTGTAGTTGAATAAAATATGAAATATGAAATGAATATAGAAAACATCTATCTATCTCATTATCCAATCAGAGTTATGAATCCTTCAATCGGCGCTATCAGTACATATAAATTACTTCTACTTTTACTATGGTGAGAGGGCACAAAATGCTATTAGACTGTCGCATAAATTTTACTTTTTCCTTCTGGCTGGTTTACAGTGCTAGCCACATAATGCTACTTCATTTTTATTCATTCTAATTTCACTATAAATGCAGGCACCATATGCTCACAGGAATATGACAGACTTTGCACCCGACAACTTTGGGCTTTTCTCAGACGAGGAAATCATTAATGATAATTAAAATAAAAACTAGCTCAAGAGCTCAGCGTTGCCCGTGTGATTTTAAAAAATCGAATTAAAAAGAATCTTTTTTCTTAGCCTATGTTAATTTTAGTTAGTAGTTGTAGTTTTAGTAGTAGTAAGTAATGATAGTTAGTAATGATAGTTAGTAATGATAGTTAGTAATGATAGTTAGTAATGATAGTTAGTACTGATAGTTAGTAATGATAGTTAGTAATGATAGTAAGTATGATAGTTAGTTATGATAGTTAGTAATGATAGTTAGTAATGGTAGTTAGTAATAATAGTTAGTAATGATATTTAGTAATGATAGTTAGTAATGATAGTTAGTAATGATAGTTAGTAATGATAGTTAATAATGATAGTTAAAAATGGTAGTTAATAATGATAGTTAGTAATGATAGTTAGTAATGATAGTAAGTAATAATAGTTAGTAATGATAGTTAGTAATGATAGTTAATAATGATAGTTAATAATGGTAGTTAATAATGATAGTTAATAATGATAGTTAATAATAATAGATAATAATAATTATTAATAATCATAGTTAATATATTTTAATGATTTATTATAACAGGAGCTGATAACTATAACGACTAAGGAACACTTTTTACGAAAGAACTGATTAATTATAAAAAAGACAAATGTACGTTTTTAAAAATGTATTTTGATTCTTCGATTTTCCGTGAACAGTGAACTTTTTGTCCTTAGAAAAATGTACATGACTGAAATTCAAGCATTACAAAAAGTCAAATATGAAAAAGAAATTGTTTGACTATTTTGGTAAGAGTTATACTTCTAAATAGTGTTGTATCCTAGAATCTCAATGAACGTCTGAAAAAGAACAGTAAGTTTGTAATTTCATATTTTTTATCCCAAAATTATAAAAAAAAACTTTTATATTTGCGGACATAGTATTTCAGTCTTATTTTTTTTCCAAATTAAATCATGTCTAGATGCGACTAAAGTATGATAGTAAACCTCTCTTTCAAAATATATTTTTTATTGTGTTCTAGATGTACCTAAAAAAACAGCCAACGCACTAAAGGTAATTTATAAATAAAAAACGTAGCTTTAGAATTTTTAAACGTTTAAATATACACTGAATAATTGGGAACTTTTTTGTTGGATACTCAAAATTCCGATCACTTGATCTGTTGGGTCTTATAAAGATTAAATTAATCTGCAGATTAACAAAAATCGTGATCACGGTATCCACAGTACATTAGTTCCCAGCACCGACATATTTAGCTGTCACAAATTACAAAATCTATCGCAACATTTCTAATCAAAAGATTTAAAATGAAACTTGCAATGGTTAAATCTGTATTGAGACGAATTTTACATACACGTGTAAGTTATAAAATATCAATCAAGCTAACCTTTTCAGATTATTAAAAAAAATATTGTCATTCAAAAATATTTAAACCTAGGAGAAAAGACGAACCTTGAAGAATCGTGGATATGCAGCTTCATGCAGGTAAACATCCAGGACGCTTAGCGCCCTGCAGGTAACATTCAGGGAGCTTAGCGCCCTGCAGGTAAGATCCAGGGAGTTTAGGACTATGCAGGTAACATCCAGGGAGCTTACCGCCCTGCAGGTAACATCCAGGAGCTTAGCGCCCTGCTGGTAACATCCAGGAGCTTAGCGCCCTGCTGGTAACATCCAGGGAGCTTATCGCCCTGCAGGTAACATCCATGGAGCTTATCGCCCTGCAGGTAACATTCAGTGAGCTAATCGCTCTGCAGGTAACATCCAGGGAGCTTAGCACCCTGTAGATAACATCAAGGGTGCTGAGCACCCAGATAACATCCGAGGAGCAATAAAGCGCCCTGCAGGTAACATCCAGGAAGCTTATCGCTCTGCAGGTAACATCCAGAGAGCTTAGCACCTTGCAGGTAATATCCAAGGAGCTTAGTGCCCTTCAGATAACATTCAGTGAGGTAAGCGCTTGTAGGGAACATTTTGGGAGCTTAGCACCCTGCAGGTAACATTCAGGGAGCTTAGCGCCCTGCAGGAAACTTCCAGGAAGCTTAGCACCGTGCAGATAACTTTCAGGGAGCTTAGGACCCTGCAGGTAACATACAAGGAGCTTAGCACCCTTCAGGTAACATCCAGGGAGCTTAGCACCCAGATAAAATCCAGGGAGCAAAGCGCCCTGAAGTTAACATCCAGGAAGCTTATCGTTCTGCATGTAACATTCAGGGAGCTTAGCACCCTGCAGGTAACATCCAGGGAGCTTAGCTCCCTGCAGATGATATTCAGGGAGCTTAGCGCCCTGAAGGTAACATCCGGTGAGCTAAGCGCTTAGGACTATGCTGGAAATACGCAAGGACCATATCGCCCTGCACGTAACATCCAGGGAGCTGAGCACCCTGCAGAAAAGACCCTGAAAACTTAGCGCCCTGCAGCTAAACTCCCGGGAGCTTAGTACCCTGCAGGTAACATCCAGGGAGCTAGGACCCTATAGATACATCGAAATCGAATAATTTGAGTGAAAAGACATGATCTGACAGAAATGAATGTTTTAGGGTGAAAAAGGAATTAAAAGAGGAGGAAGTTACAGCTTTGATAGCGAGAGAAGAGGCAAGTCCTTGATCATCTTGGAATATATAAAATGTGGGCTTTCAAGAATCAAAACTTCATTCACTTTCAGTTTAAAAGATAAATAAAAGATAGAGCACACTTTGGAAAGTTCATTGTCATTCATTAACTTTTAAAAAAATAGAATTTCAAATAAATTTTAAATAAAAAAACTCAAATTTTTAGATACCTTTTTCTTTGAAACCTTACTTGTAAAAGCTTAGACTCGGGTTTAATTTCTTAGACCCAGGTTTAAGACTTTATTTTAGACCCAACCTATGAATCAGCTGACGACATCTTGTGTCACTTGATCGACCCTTAGATTCGACTTACACAATTATGCTCGATCAAAATAAACCGACCTTGGTTGGTTTTATTAGAAAATTAGTCTCAATGTTGAGTCTTATTTTAATCAAATCCGCCATTTTCAATCATGAAAATCCACCAAATACGATATTGACCAGAGCTGGGAACTTTTGAATGTTGGATATCGGGATTAAGGCTTAATCCACCCTTTTTCTTAATTTCGAGATTAAATAATGCTTGTTCTCCTCTCGTTATTAATCTCCAGATTAATTAACCGATCGGGATTAAGGATATCCCATTCTTAAGTTTTCAGCTCTGAGCTGGGAACTTTTGAATGGTGGATATCGGGATTAAGGATATCCCATTCTAAAGTTTTCAGTTCCGGTTTAATAAATCCAACTCTGTGGAAAATCCCAAAGCTTTAGAATGGCAGCTTAGTCCTTATCGTCTTATTTCCTGATATTTAAAATCACGAGCTCTGCTGTATAAAATATTCAAAGTTTGAAATATTAAATTGGTTTAACCAATTGGTTGCAAAGATTGACTAGAGATCGATTCAGAGGTTGAGGCAAGTAATCAGTTAATTCAATTAAATTTTTTTTTCTATTTTAGGCATCATTTCTTGAGCAGAAAAATAGGAACATGCTGAAAGCAAGGTAAAGTTTAAGTTTCATTTTAAATTTATTTTTAAAACTTAGAAAGCTAACTTATTTTGTCTGTTTCAGTGCTATCAAAAATAAGATTGAGGTAAGAATAAGCATACTTTCTTCTTCAGTTTGTTACATTCTATAGGTATGTTAAATGTTCCTTTCAAGCAATACATTTCTAAAAACTATTCAATTTTTTAGAAATTTCAAGAAAGTTTCGAACTTATTATTAAACCTAAACTTGTCTCATTTACAATTTGGTTCATTTCATCTCTGTCGAATTGGCATGCTGGAACAAAAACTTTCAAAAATTTATCACTTTACTTTCCTCCTTTTAAAATCTCATTTTTAAAATCCAATCTTTCATAATTCATATTTTTTCAGTTCTTTGCCTAATGACTATCTATACCCTGGGAGTTTTGAAACTCATCTTGACATATTCTAAATAAAATAAAAAATTTTATTTGGCATTTGATTTGAGGTCAAGATTTTTTAAAGAATTGACACGTACTCACATGCTCCAAGAAATCTTGCAGATGGATAAAATTTGTAGAATTGAATTGAGTCACATACTTAAATTTTCTAATCTATATATCTTTCATACCTGATGGTGTAACTTATTTGATCAAGTAGAATTCATAGTTTGAAATATTTAAGATTTACGACATTGGTTTGCACAGACATATGAACTAGAAAATCAAATATTGTTGCAAAGATTTAATTCCTATACTTTCAGGCAACAAAAACAATGATGAACGACTTGAAGATCGATAATTCGGAATATTTGGCAGAGGTAAAAAATATTTTTTGATTGTTAATCTCTTTATTAATCCAACTAATCCGATTCTCCCTCTTTCAAATAGTTTTTATTAAATCTCGTAAACCTGGTTCTATTATTCTGAGTCAAACTATTAAAGATCCGGATTTTTCCATATTTGTTTATCAAAAGTCGGGATTCAAGCGCATTGCACCATTTGTAAACGTAAATAAATTTAGTTCCCCAACGTTAGATTTTCGTATTCATATCTTTGCGAACCTATTTCGCAGAGCTTAGATATTTCGAACAAGGAATTCTGTTAGATCAAAAAATCTAAGTTTGAAATATCAGAGGTTTACACCATCAGGTTGAAAGATTATAGTGATTAGAAAATTTGAGTTTTTGCAAAACTCTAATTCTTTTCTGGAGAAAAATCTTTCGTGATGTATTTCCATAATGTGATATAATCTTCTTACTAGGTTTTCCAGCGAACGAAACGTTTTGCGTAAAAATGCGCATTTGGCAAACTTGTTCGCAAAATATCGCTGTTTTTCCCGGAAATAAATGAAGCGAAAACGAAGCGAAAACGAAGCGAATTTTTTACGAGAAAATGCGAAAATATTGCTAAATGCGAAAATATTTACGAAATTCGAAAATTTTGCGAACATGTAAAAATATTTTCGCTAAATGCGAAAATTTTGTGAAAACCATGAGTTTTATAGCTGCAACAGTTAATTGCTCAAAAGAACTTGAATTCTCTGCTCTAAAAGCTCAATATTTGAAGTTTTATTATGTGATTATGATTTCTCTTTCTTTACTTTATTAAATATTTGATGAAGAGAATTTGATTTCACTAGCTATCTTTTGAAGTTTCTATTTGTTCGTCCACAATACATACGTTAGGGTGTCATTATGAGCCAGCCAATTGCAAGAAAGAATCTTTTAATCTTTTTCGCATTATTTTTTCTCGAAAGTTTCTTATTATTTTTTTCGCAAAATTTTCGCATTATTTCAATGGCAAAATTTTCGCGAAATTTTCCTATTGATTTTTCCTGAAATTTTCGCAAAATTTTCGCATTTTCTATTTTGCAACTTTCGCGAGCGAACGAAATGCGAAATATGAAGCGAAATGGTTGCGAAAAAAAATATTTTTGCGAAACGATTTTTCCTTTACGCTGGAAACCCTAAGTACCATGGAACAATATTATAATTTGAAAGATTTTTATATAATTTTCTTTACATTTTTTTCATTTAAGCCTAATAACTAAAATAATTAATAAATAAAAACAAGAAAACTGCGGAATGAGGGTCTCTCTTCGTTATTCCTTGCAATGTTTATTTGGCCACTTTTTAGAAATAGTTTAATTAAAAATTACAAATCGTTTATTTTGTTTATAATTCAAATAAAACAGTTTTCTGGTTCTCATTGGCTTAATATTAAAGTTGGAGAGGAAGATATCAGAGTTGGAATTAGACAAGGAGGACTTCCTCTCTTCCTGATATCTCATCTGTATATAGAAACTTCTTTCCAGGTCATTTTGGAAAAATTCAATGACAAGGTTTAAACCGAAGATAAACTGAGCTGAAAACTTAAGAATTGGATACCATTAATCCCGATCATTAAGTCTCTGTATCCACTGCATGCCGACACTAGATGTTCTGCATAATTCTCTCTTTTTGATATCCCTGCTGGGTTTGGACCAAGGAAAGTTCTCTCATTGATTGCGCGCCAAAAATTTCAAATTTTTTCGGCTTCGTATTGGCTGTTTGTTCTACAATTCTAAAGTCTTTAGCTCTGGATAATCATTAGCATAACCTAAGGGTTTAATGCTGAAGGCATGATTGCTCTAAAAATGCAGGAAGAAAATTGTACCACATAGCATCCAGTTAAAGCTACTCAAATATCCTTTGTGATTGTATGCATTATTGGAGTTTGTCCGATCATAGCTCTGGAAACCTGGACCTATTTGCCTCAAATTTAGATTGGGGAACTCGGGAAAACCACAGGAATGTTCTTATCTTGGTTTTGATATTCTAAGTTGAGTGGGTTAACTCTTAATGTAAGGAAAAATCATAATTAATATTTTAAGAGCAAAATTTTTAACAATCTTTTTTAAGCAATCATGTCTGCAGTGTCTGAATCATAAAAAAGTAGTTAATCGAATATAGCACAAATTGTTTCCTCTTTTTTCTGTCACCGTATTGTATTATTAAGATTTACCAAGATTTCTGTTTTAAATTTCTGCATATTTTAAAGTTTTATTTCTTACAATTTTTTATTTTTTTTCAGGACGATCAGCATCTAAATTCCGACCTGTTTACTCCCAACTACAAAGTGTAACCTAACCGAATCAAGAATCAAGTTCCAAGTGAACCTGGTTCAGTCCTCCAGATCAAGTTCCAAGTGAACCTGGTTCAGGCCTCCAGATCAAGTTCCAAGTGAACCTGGTTCAGGCCTCCAGATCAAGTTCCAAGTGAACCTGGTTCAGGCCTCCAGATCAAGTTCCAAGTGAACCTGGTTCAGGCCTCCAGATCAAGTTCCAAGTGAACCTGGTTCAGGCCTCCAGATCAAGTTCCAAGTGAACCTGGTTCAGGCCTCCAGATCAAGTTCCAAGTGAACCTGGTTCAGGCCTCCAGATCAAGTTCCAAGTGAACCTGGTTCAGGCCTCCAGATCAAGTTCCAAGTGAACCTGGTTCAGGCCTCCAGATCAAGTTCCAAGTGAACCTGGTTCAGGCCTCCAGATCAAGTTCCAAGTGAACCTGGTTCAGGCCTCCAGATCAAGTTCCAAGTGAACCTGGTTCAGGCCTCCAGATCAAGTTCCAAGTGAACCTGGTTCAGGCCTCCAGATCAAGTTCCAAGTGAACCTGGTTCAGGCCTCCAGATCAAGTTCCAAGTGAACCTGGTTCAGGCCTCCAGATCAAGTTCCAAGTGAACCTGGTTCAGGCCTCCAGATCAAGTTCCAAGTGAACCTGGTTCAGGCCTCCAGATCAAGTTCCAAGTGAACCTGGTTCAGGCCTCCAGATCAAGTTTGGTTTAATTTAGACGAGACATTTTACCTTTTTTGTACCATGATTTTTTAAACATTTTTAAAGACTATCTTGTTTTAAAAAGTTATTTCTTGTTCTGTACACAATGTGTACACTTAGGACACCGTGTACACACAATGTGTACACTAAGGCCGACGATTTTGCAGAGAAATATTTTTTACATCTTCATTAATTATAGTTTTCTTTAATCGATTCCAATTGAGTGCAGTTAAATGAAGGGATAGCTGGTTTAATTTAAAGATGGGCCTGCCTGATTAATGATCGTACCCTTGTAACCATAATCTGATTAATAACGTGGAAATGTTTTTCTAGCTGGAACTGTGTTCAATTATGTTAACTTCTCCATTATTTACGAAACAAGAAATGCGCCAGTAACTTTTGTACAGACTCAGGTTTAAAGTGTGTCATTGTGAGTCGATCATGTAAATCTTTAAAAAAATGTTATTACATTTACATACTTTGTACTAATGTAATTACATTTACATACCTTGTACTAATGTAATTACATTTACATACCTTTTACTAACGTAATTTTATTTACATACTTTTTACGAATGTAATTACATTTACATACCTTGTACTAATGTAATTTCATTTACATATATTGTGCTAACGTAATTTTATTTACATACTTTGTACTAATGAAAAGATCTGAATAGTGTAGCTTTTTATTCAATTTAGTGATAACTTGAAGCTTGGTCTGACTTTTTAATATTTTATATTTCATAACTTGAAATTTCATAATATTCAACAATATTAAAAGAGAATATTGTATTTAAGACTATTTTTAGTTACTTTATTTCTATGTTGATTTTAACTTGTAAAAGTTTTATTATTCCTGCATTAACGTTGAATTGTATTGATGATGTGGTGGATAAAATTCCAAGCCTTCAGCTTTTATGTAATTATTTCAAACGACTGAAACAATATTTTAATTTTTAATTACAAATTAAGACTTTTAGAAATCTCTCTTCTGCCTGCACGATGTTCAAAATGATCCTTTAAATCATATATTTTTTTATTAAAAAATTGCATTATATATTAATGGAATTGTGTTGCTATTTTATATAAAAAAAATTATAAACTATATTTCTTTGTAATTGGAAAAGTGTCATTAAGAACCTTTGCAAAGTAGAGGCGTGCTAAAGTACTATGCCTTTGAAACAAACCTGAATTTTCTAACCCCTCTATCTTTTCCACCGGTTGGTGTAAACCTTTGAAATTTCAAAAACTATGTCTATTTGATCCAAAAGAATTCATAGATTGAAATATTTGAGATATACAACATTGGTTTGAAAAGATATATTTGATTAAAAATCAGAGTATGTGGCAAAATTTCAATTATTTTGCTTCTAAAATATTGTAAAATTCAAATAACTGAAGAAGTTAAGAAAAAAATTAATTAGTAAAGTCATCTTTCAAATCTTATTTGTTGTATTAACTATGTAAAATATATTGAATATTTAATAATCAGAATTAAAATAAAATATGTAAGCTATGCACAATTTTATCGTTTTAATTACTGTAGCTCATAATGTAAGTAGATGTAGCCATGTATAATGTACTGATGCTTTTTTAATATAAGATAATAGAACAGTCTTGAATATAAATCGATTTATAACATTTTAGACTAGAATGTGGAAATATGAAAAAAAGGGATCCTGACATTAAAGGGAGTGTTCGCGAAAAATGAAAGGGGGTATAGGCTTAATGCGATAAAAAAGCGCTTTTGATCGCTACTAATCTTACTTCTATCTGTTGCGTCTATAAGGAGAAAATTGATAAAGACGTCTCATACCGAAGAGCGTAGCGCCCATACAAATCGAGGAAGTTTGAGAAAGTTGGAACATATGACTTAGACCGTAAAAAAATCAAATTAATATCAAACAAATCATTCAGATATTGCAACCTATAGTCATTGATTATCTTTCGCCACATTTGTATATAGTTTATATTTCATAATATATATATTTTTTCACTATCCCGAATGACTTTAGAAAATATCAATTTCGTGGATTTTAAATAGCGAAGACGATATTTTCAATCAATTAATCATTATCCTCGGCGAATTTGATCACAACTCTGAACAGTGAACATCATGCTTGTTGAGTGGTTTCTAAATCCAATGACTTGAAGTTAGGGCCGTAAAATGTAGTTTGGCATTTTATTTAAATATATTTAGGGTTAGTTTAGGTTAAGACACTTTCTGGGCCCAGCGATGCGGCTAGGGCGCCGAGCGCTGCGGCCACATGTCTTACATTTAAGATCCATGTACAAATTTGATAGGGGGGGGGGGGCCGGGTTTCAAAAATCGATCTCTAGGAAATTACCATTTAAACGTAACAATTCAAGAATTCATAGAGCGAAAAATAACATTTTTCCTGAACGCCACCCAAAGACCAAAAAGTAAAGAAAAAATGTAATAAATAATACTTGTAGCAAATCTAAACAGACGACTGGTTGTTTCAACAATTTTAAAACTTGTAAGATTGTAGTTCAATTGGAAGCAAACAGTGACTAGCGTGCCTATTATTTATCGAAATATATTTTTTAGATTTTTAAAATGAGTACGAGATGGCTATGGTTAACAAAGTTACAAATTGCTCTAAAAGATTGCACAGGTAATTGGGGTCCGTCCTAGTAAACCAAACCCCCTTTCTATCATGTGTAGTGTGTACATGGCCGACTAAATTTCAGCAAAATTATTATTAGTTATTTTGTATTATTTAAGCTGCGGCCATGAGTTATTATTTTTAATACCTTACAAATAGATTTCAAGTACATTTTTTTATAAAGGGGGAGGGGCAAGAATTGTTCTATAGGAAATTACCGCACTCTGATTCGATTCCTGCGCTAAAACATTGTTAGTTGTTTTAGCCTATTTTTACTATGGGATAAGAATTCATTTCGTATAATTTTTTTAAATAGTGGATTTTATTGCTTTTCCCTAGAACGCCCGGCTGGGTCTGCAGTCCTAGAGAACGGTTTTCAAACTCCCCCTCTCCTATCATGAATTTTCAACATGAATGGGGGGGGGTCCAAACAGCATTATCTATGACAAAAAGTATT